>NW_028239424.1:35000-99389 GCF_047967505.1 Dipteris shenzhenensis | reverse complement strand
TTGAATACCCGCCGGTACGTGGTCAAATAGTTGGAATAAAAATACGGGAACAGGGTGGACTATTGCTTTATCCCCCTATCACCTATTGCTTTATCACCCTATCACCAAGTTAATTTTCGTTTGCGGAGACGGGATTCGAACCCGTGACCTCAAGGTTATGAGCCTTGCGAGCTACCAAGCTGCTCTACCCCGCGTGGTTGATTCCCTCGCTGTAATTATTATACAGTCTTCAAATAATTACATTGAACACGAGGGAATCTTGTGAATTTATGGAGATCGATTCTCCAACAATTCGTGTGGGAAAACCAATATTTATCTACCAACTCGATTTTATTACTCCAGGCAGCAAACAAGCGTGTGCCATTTCGCGTGGTACGTGTCTGGATGAACCAAAGTCTCGATAATTGGATCTGGGGCGTCCGGTTAGGGAGCATCGGTTACGAAGACGGGTGGGTGCACTGTTACGTGGTGGAGATTGGAACGCCTCAGAAACCTCTAATTTTTCTTGTATTGATAAACCCCCCCTCATTCTCTGTTTCAGGGATTGACGTATGAGATAATATTTCCTCACCAGTTTTTGTTTCTTCTTCTCTTTCTCAATGAGACTCCTCTTTGCCGTAATTTCCTAGTCGGCGATATTGGAATGTTATTATAGAATGGATGGAATTTGGGATAGAGTCCAATTGAAGTGCTATGATTTGCCACCCATCCGTGCTATCTATCCATCAGAGACAGATTTTAATCGTGGATAAGTTGGGCTTACCACTGGCTCGAATGCCAAAGGTAAGCCCAATGCGATACATGCTTTTAGCTTTTATTGAGGCGAAACACAGAGCTACCCAAATTTACCCGATGTGGATGCTATTGAGAAAGCTGCATAGGTAAATATATAACCTACGGAGAAGTGGGCTAGTCCCACTAATCGTGCTTGAACGATAGAAAGAGCGACTGGTTTGTCTTTCCAGCGAATCAGATTGGCCAAAGGTGTGCGTTCATGAGCCCGAGCCAGAGTTTCAATAAGTTCTTGCCAATAACCGCGCCAGGAGATGGGAAACGTGAATCCAGTAGCCCGAACGAGATGTCCAAACGAAAACATCCATGCCCAGACGGATAAACTGTTCATACCGAAAGGATTGTAACCGTTAATGAGTTGTGAAGAATTCAGCCGTAGATAATCCCTCAACCATCCCATCAAGTAAGTAGAGGATTCATTGAATTGAGCTACATTTCCCTGCCACAGGGTAATATGCTTCCGGTGCCAGTAAAAGGTGACCCATCCAATTGTATTCGACATCCGGAAAACTGCCAGATAAAATGCATCCCAGGCCGAGATGTCACAGGTACCACCTCTACCTGGACCGTCGCAAGGAAAACTATAACCAAATTCTTTCTTATCCGGCATCAGCTTGGAGCCGCGCGCATCTAATGCACCCTTCACTAGAATCGGTGTAGTTGTATGTGGACCTGGAGCAATAGCATGATGAACTAAGAAATCCCCGGGTCCAATGGTTAGGAATAATGAGTTGCTATTATTATTAATGGCGTCTAACCAACCGGGTAGCCACAAGCTCTGACCAGCATTGAATGCTGGACTGTCTGTCGAGGAGAGAAGTACGTCGAAACCATACAAAGATTTACCGTGAGCGGATTGTATCCGTTGAGCAAATACAGGTTCAATAAGAATTTGCTTCTCTGGGGTTCCAAAGGCTAACGTGACGTCGTTATGGACATAGAGACCCAAAGTATGGAACCCTAGGAATAAACTAGCCCGACTCAAATGGGCTATTATTGCTTCTTTATGCTCCAACATCCTTGCCAACACGTTATCCTTATTTTGTTCCGGATCATAATCCCGTATAAAGAATATGGCTCCGTGGGCGAACGCCCCTGTCATAATAAAACCAGCGATGTACTGGTGATGGGTGTATAGCGCGGCCTGGTCGTATAATCCTGTGCTATAAAAGCATAAGCGGGTAAGGAATACATATGTTGTGCCACTAGGGAAGTAATGACTCCTAAAGCAGCTAAAGCGAGTCCTAATTGGAAATGTAGGGAGTTATTGATTGTGTCGTAGAGTCCCCTATGTCCACGTCCCAACCTGCCTCCTGGAGGAATATGAGCTTCCAGAATCTCTTTTATACTATGTCCGATGCCGTAGTTAGTCCTGTACATGTGGCCGGCAATGATAAACACAACCGCAATTGCCAGATGATGATGAGCGATATCAGTTAACCACAAACTCTGAGTTTGTGGATGAAATCCCCCCGGAAAGGTTGAAATGGCAGTTCCTGCTCCCTGAGCACTATTGAACGAGTGATTAGCGGAGTCGGGACTTTGTGCATAAACACTCCATTGACCCGAAAAGAATGGTCCCAAACCTTGGGGGTGTGGTAGTGCAGTTAGTAAATTACCCCATCTCACATGTTCGCCTCTAGATTCAGGAATAGCGACGTGAATCAGGTGGCCTGTCCAAGCTAGAGAGCTTATTCCGAAGAGTCCTGATAAGTGATGATTGAGACGAGATTCAGCATTTTTGAACCAAGAAATACCCGGTTTCCATTTGGGTTGTAGATGCAACCAACCCGCTACCAGGAACAAGGCGGAAACAGCTAGTAAGGAGATAGCTCCGGTATATAGATCTTGATTGTCGCGTAAACCGATAGTGTACCGCCACTGATAAACACCAGGATAAGCAATATTAACCGGACCCGGAGCTCCCCCTCGGGTATAAGCCTCGACGGCTGGTTGACCAAAATGAGGATCCCGAATGGCATGAGCGATTGGTCTTACCTGTAATGGGTTTTGCACCCATGCCTCGAAGTTACCCTGCCAAGCTACATGGAATAGATTCCCAGAAGTCCAGAGAAGAATTATAGCTAATTGACCAGAATGGGAAGCAAATATTTTCTGGTAGAGACGTTCCTCGGTAATATTGTCATGACTCTCGAAGTCATGCGCAGTGGCTATACCGAACCAGATACGACGAGTAGTTGGGTCTTGGGATAGACCCTGGCTGAACTTTGGAAATCTTGATGCCGTAATGCTTTTCGAATCCTCCTAGCCATTATCCTACTGCAATGATTCTCGCTAGGAAGAATGCCCATGTTGTGGCGATTCCACCCAGAAGGTAATGAGCCACCCCTACGGCACGTCCCTGTACAATACTCAGAGCCCTGGGCTGGATAGCAGGAGCAACTTTCAATTTATTATGGGCCCGAACAGTAGATTCGATGAGTTCTTGCCGATATCCACGGCCACTGAACAGGAACGTCAGACTAAAAGCCCAAACAAAATGAGCACCCGAGAATAAAAGACCATATGCGGATAATGAAGAACCATACGATTGAATGACTTGGGAAGCCTGTGCCCATAGGAAATCACGGAGCCATCCATTAATGGTTGTTGAACTCTGCGCGAAGTTTCCTCCAGTGATATGGCTCACTACTCCCTGGTCACTTATACTACCCCGTACGTCAGATTGCATCTTCCAACTGAAATGAAATATAACTACTGAGATGGAATTATACATCCAGAACAAACCTGAGAAGACATGATCCCAAGCAGATACCTGGCAGGTACCTCCTCTACCGGGGCCATCACGAGGGAAACGAAAACCAAGATTCGCTTTGTCGGGTATTAGGCGGGAGCTCCTCGCAAACGGGACACCTTTTGGTGATATTAATACAGTAACATGAATCGTAAAGGCATGGATGTGATGCACCAAAAAATCGGCAGTACCTAATGGGATTGGTGACAAAGCAACTTTACCACCTACTGCTACTAAGTCTCCACCCCCCCAGGTCAAACTGGTACCTGCTGTTGCATTAGGTGCCGTTAAGTCAGGAGCAGAAGCATGAATGTTTTGGACCCACTGAGCAAATATGGGTTGTAATTAAATAGCAGTATCTGAAAACGTATCTTGGGGACGTCCCAACGCACTCGTAGTATCGTTATGAATATACAATCCGAAACTATGGAAACCTAGAAAAATGCATACCCGGTTAAGATGTGAAATTATTGCATCACGATGCCGAATGACACGATCCAATAGGTTGTTGTATTGAGTAGTCGGATCATAATCTCTCACCATAAAAATAGCTGCGTGTGCCGCCGCGCCTACCACTAGGAAACCACCAATCCACATGTGATGCGTAAACAGGGATGGCTGCGTAGCATAATCAGTAGCTAGGTATGGATAGGGAGGCATAGCATACATATGATGGGCCACTACAATTGTTAGGGAACCCAACATAGCAAGATTAATAGCTAATTGAGCATGCCATGAAGTAGTTAGGATCTCGTAAAGACCCTTGTGACCCTCACCCGTGAAGGGACCTTTATGAGCTTCCAGAATCTCTTTCGTACTATGCCCGATACCCCAATTGGTTCGATACATGTGACCAGCTATCAGGAAAAGAACTGCAATAGCTAGATGGTGATGCGCAGTATCGGTCAACCACAATCCCCCTGTGGCTGGATTCAATCCCCCACGGAAGGTTAAGAAATCTGAGTATTGTAACCAGTCGAGGGTAAAGAATGGAGTTAATCCCTTTGCGAAACTGGGATACATCTGAGCCAAAAGGTCACGATTCAAAATGGATTCATGAGGAAGAGGTATCTCCTTAGGATCGATTCCCGCGTCTAATAGTTGGTTAATGGGTAGCGAGACGTGTACCTGGTGTCCCGCCCACGCCAAGGAACCCAATCCCAAGAGGCCTGCTAGGTGGTGGTTCAACATGGATTCCACGTCCTGGAACCAAGCCAATTTTGGAGCAGCCTTGTGATAGTGGAACCAACCAGCGAAGAACATCAATCCTGCAAAGATTAAGGCACCGATAGCGGTGCAATAGAGTTGTAACTCACTAGTTATTCCAGAAGACCGCCATATTTGAAAAAATCCGGACGTTATCTGTATTCCCTGGAATCCCCCACCTACATCTCCATTAAGTATCTCTTGACCAACTATTGGCCAAACTACCTGGGCGCTAGGCTTAACATGAGTGGGATCACTTAGCCACGCCTCGTAATTAGAGAAGCGAGCCCCGTGAAAATACATACCACTCAGCCAGATAAGAATAATAGCTAATTGACCAAAATGGGCGCTGAATGTTTTACGGGATATATCTTCTGAATCATTTGTGTGACTATCAGAATCATGAGCATCAGCATGTAGATTCCAAATCCAAGTGGTACTACTGGGACCCTTAGCTAAAGTTCTCGAGAAATGTCCAGGTTGAGCCCATTTTTCGAAAGAAGTTCTCACGGGATCCTTTTCCACCATAATCTTGACTTCTGGTTCCGGTGAACGAATAGTCATCGAGATTCTCCTCTCTTCGGACAGGGGATAGCAACGACCTACCAGCGGGGGATACGAAACTTCTAAGAGATGGAATTCGTATGTAAGGTATTCTTCTCCCTGAGTTTGGAACTGGAACAGCTGTAATAGAAGAGTTATCCGAGGCAGGCATTTAATCTTATTATTACACAACTTATTAGTGCTTTATGGACCTTGTATAGAGAGATTCTTATACGTTTCAGTAGGGGGGGGGTTACATATTACCAGATGGCAATCGGTAGGAGGAGAAGTCTTCTCCTTCCTGGTATCCCAGGGGGGGGGGGGGGGTAGAAAATGTAAAGGAATTTCTTTCAATTGTCTGGTCCCCATATCACTGCTACCCCGGCGTCACCCCCCTCTCTCATCACCTGGAACGTTTCGTAATCCTCAACCAATTTTGTGCTTCGATATAATTGCTTGGAGGAAGTGCTATTGCTTGTTTCCGACACTCAGCGGCTTGATCAAACCAAGATTCCGAAGCCTCCGGGTCTCCCTGTTGAATGGCCTGCTCCCCCCGGTCGGGATGGATAGATCCCTTCGAGATATCCTCCCTCAGAACCGGACTTGAGAGTTTCCTACCTCATGCGGCTCGAATGACTACTCAGTAGCTTATTCTCTATCTGATCCAAGAGAAGAGAGAGATTTACTTGGCCCCCTCCCCCGTTAGTCTAGAGAAGAATCAAGAGTAGTTACTGGGAATGGTTTCCAATCCTATCGATGCGAGATAGAATCTTTTCCATACTCCTAATTCGTGGAGGAGGGTAATAATCTCCCCGGAACTAATTCCCCTACTTCTAAAAATAGATCCGCTGAAATGTTTCCTTTGGGATTTGATACTACACCATAGCTCGATATTCCTTTCCAAATCGATTCTATTACAGGAATCGATTGTAGAACCCCCCGAGTGAGCAAATCTCATCGTATCGACCCAGATTTTCGATGACGAATCTTTGCGGTGCTTTCTCCCTCAATTCACCCGATTATCCATGGGATTCACAGGCTTCCGTTCTTCCCCCGGACCTGAGTTACTACGGGGGACACCAAATTCCACAGCTCAGGAGAACTCCTTATGGGAGTATGCTTGTGGAAAGCCTCCTACATCGAGTGGTTTCGAATCAAGGGATCCTATAGTATGGGTAATCGCACGTAATGACGGATCACAGCCATATTATTAAGAGCCTGTGGTGGAAAAGGATTCCGTTCCAATGCTTGAAAATAGTATTCCAAAGCCTTTGCATGTTCTCCATTGCTAGTATGAATCAAACCTATATTATGGGGTATGTAACTCCGATCATGAGGATCAATCTCCAAACGCATAGCTTTGTAGTAATTTTATGAAGCTTCTGCATATTCTCCTTCGGATTGGGCCGACATTCGTCAGGGTCGCTCACTCAGCGTGAATGAGCTCCGCTTCAAAACCGTACTTGAGATTCTCACCTCATACGGCTCCTCCTGCATGATGCATGGAGAGAGACTAGTATTTGGAATAGTCTAGCAATTCCTACTCTAAACCTATGGATGAACGGGGGCTAGTGTCTGTGAAACTACTGGACTAGCCATCCCTTCTGCCAAAAATCTCTTGTTAACATGGTTGTGCCACTCCGACACGTCGACACCAAGAGACTAATGACAATTTCTCTGTTCCCAACGCTTCGAGTTTCATGGGGATCAGCTACTTCGACAATCTCCGATGATTCTAGGGGTATCCAAAATACGAACGGGATGGATGTTCGTTGTCCCAATCATTATTGGTATTCGTCATAGAAACACGACGCGCGGCTGAACCCAACCGTAACGAAGCTTTTGCGTTGTCGATTCCTCCACGTAGTGCCTCTCCCCTATGCCTACCCACGGAGTCCTACAAATAGGTCGGTCCGTAGGTTTCACCTTTTGCTTACTACTACGATTCGCCGGAGATCGAAACTGGAGCATTTGAGGCTGCATCAATCGAGGATACACGACAGAAGGACTTGTTTCCCGTTCGAAACATACCTTCACCAAACGCGGGTCTATCGGAATTTGAATCCCCCAATTAATTAGGAATTAAGGTTAATCGATTTTCCCTCCCCAAATCGCACCATCTCTATAATAAGTAAAAGCTCTCTTCTCCCTATCAGTAGTCGGTATGATTTGTAACAAGATATCCGCCAGAATCGTGGGAGTTCTATCAATAGAATTGTCATTTCTCTGGGATCTAGGCGTAATTGGAATTCCTCTTCGTTCCACTTATTATTGAGTTAATCAGGATGCCGGAAGAACAGATCTCTTTTGCAATACAAGGGGAAGAGGTGCATCCGTCTGGTATCTATGTCCCTCCCCCTCAATCGACTGGGAGGGTGGAGTAACTAATTCCGCACCGAATGAGAGTCGTGTGTGAATGGGGGTATATAGTCTCGCAGCATCCATGAATAATTACTAATGGAGTGATTGCTTTTGATGGGATCTGCATCACCTAATTGAAAATCTCTCATTATGAAATCGACTCGGAACAACTAAAAATCTATCCCAGGGATGGGGTCACCTCCCCTACCTCAATTCCGGGAATTAATCTCATTTCTTAATAACTGATGAGGCTTGCACTCACTTCCAGGAATCACTTTTTCCCGTCTATCATCGAGGATTGAGTTGCTATCCGGTTTCTTAGATTGGTAAGATGTGTAAATAGTACAAAGTTGCAGGAAAGGTGACTGAGTGGTTTAAGGTGTAGCATTGGAAATGCTATGTAGACTCTTGTTTACCGGGGGTTCGAATCCCCCCTTTCCCCTTTGCATTCCGTCATTGACTCTGTTCCGGCACCCCAAAGAATTGCTAATCCTTTGAATGCTTCCAGTTAGTACTCCCGATTTCAAATAATAATTCCAAGAATCCCCCCCCCCGGGGGGGGGGGTATCCGAATTTCAGAATGAGGAATCCCAGACTATTAGATAATTACTTGGGGTTAGGCTTTGCGGGAGTAATACTCAACGACGAGCAATTCATTTATATCCAACCCAGTGGACTCCCGATTTGCGATTCCATTCACTAATCCTGTGGGTCTACTGTCTCCCGACGAGGAAAAAGTTGAATGATCAGGTATTTTGTCTCCCCGAGAAAATTCCATCTCTCTATTTGGTCCATTGCGAGAACCCGGTCGATTTCTCACAATAATAGTATCTTTTGGTTTGCGACGGTAACTCGGTATATCGACTATACGATCGTTCACTAGAAGGTGTCTATGATTAACTAATTGCCTAGCTGCAGGAATAGTAGGAGCCATACCTGGACGAGAAACAATATTATCTGGACGCATTTCGAGTAGCTGTAATGGTACTTGACCTGTTGAACCCTTGGCTCTTCTAGCAATACGAACGTATCTAGGCAATTGTCGTTCCGTTGATCCATAATTGAAACGTAATCTCTGTTTGGCTTCCAGACGCACGCAAAATTGAGATACCTTTCTCGAAGCAGATTAATCAATAGCAATTCGTGCTTCTCTCGGATTTGATGTTTTATTTGTAAGCCCGGGTAGATCCTTGAGACGACGTATTATTTTCAGACGGGGTCCTCGATAACGAGACATAAAAACTCCTTCTTTGTAAGCATGGTAAGACCCGGAATGGACCTCTCCGTAATCGAAGTACTGGTACTATTTATAAGTGTCACCCAATTTTGTTGAACATTTGGTATTTGTAATAATCATAACATATGAATGTAGACGAACAAATACTCGAATTCCCATCGACTCTATTGGAAATGGAGGCTTCGACGCGGGGGACAAAGCCGAAGGGAGACACGGTATTGGTGCATCGACTGATACTGGGCAATATTCTGCCGGAATCGAACCGATAACCTCTGCCTTGTGAATGTGGTACTTCCGAATCCAAACCAAGCTTTCCTGGTTCTTTTGAACCCCATGGGATGGAATAGAACCCTCCTAAAGCGACAATGGTGGTTGCGCCCACGGCGCAGTCAGCCGCAAGGGTTATTCAACCACAGAGATGGGTTAGATGAGTCGATAATTCCATCTCCTACCGTATCGTATTGATTTAATTACCCCACCCGTGTATAATTCTTATGGGTACGCGAATACGGAGAAGCAGGGTATGGTCTCGCAGATATATATTCTCTGGGATCGGTGGAGTCCCTTTCTGGAGGAAATTGGGAATAGAAACAGAAAAGGGAAGAGGTTGAGAATTCGGGAATCGGGACGGGGTATATAATTTCCGCTTGACCGGAATCAAGAGACTCGTGAAATATCTCTGGAACAAATGGCATGGAACATGCAAACTCGGATGGCATGCAAAAGGATTTGATGCAATTGCAGATCCATTGCTTCGGTTTGGGACTCAAGGGGGGGGGGGGTATGGCGGAATGGTAGACGCTGCGGACTCGATTGGATTGAGCCTAGGTATGGAAACACACCGAGTGATAGCTTTCAAATTCAGGGAAACCTAGGATTATTTAGTAGGCGATCCTGAGCCAAATCTCATTTCAGAAGCAGGATTCGGATGATGAGATAGGTGCAGAGACTCGACGGAAGCTATTCCGACGAACGATCTATTAATTTCTATTATTCATTAAGCGGATAGATGTTCTCTTTCCATGGATGATTCAATCTAGAATGATCCTATAAGCGGCGAGGATCCTCTCCCAGTGCATACTCAACATCCGCACCGAGGATTGTATCAAAATCTCGAGAATCTCGGGTATTGGTGGGATCTACTCGATTATCCCCGAATCCCATCTTCTCCTGATTTCCTCTTTGTGTATGTATACTCCGTATTCGGATGAATATGGTTCGATGAATAACCATTAGTAACAGACCTTCGCGGATAGAGATGGAGTCCAACTCTACGCCGTTGATGGAAACAGCAATGCAAATTGTGGTAGAAAGAAAATCCGTTGGTCTTTGTAGGACCGTGAGGGTTCGAGTCCCTACATCCCCAGTAGAACGGGATGAAACATATTATCCAAATTGCGTAGGAGTTGTGGGAAGCATCTACCCCATGAAACAGAGAAATCCCTCCCCGTCTATTCTGGTGGATGGGATTCTTCGACCCATCAAGCGGACGAAGGGTATCGAGATACATCTCCCGAATACGTATTGATTTCCTCCACCTAAACGAGAGGGGATCCATGCTCCCGATTCATAGCTCAATCGAATCGGATTGATGTCTCGTCCCCAGCTCGAGAATATTTTTGAGTGGTTTGCGACTGAACCATTCGGCAAATCCAATGGATTGTCTGAATGGTTCGCCTGCAAGGTATAAAAAAAAAAATGGATTCGTGAGGATAGTTACTTCGATTGGACGGATAGGTAAGGGAAAGAATCAATCCACGCTGGGATATTTGTTTGGGATTATCGCGGAATCACTGGCCGGGATAGCTCAGTAGGTAGAGCAGAGGACTGAAAATCCTCGTGTCACCAGTTCAAGTCTGGTTCCTGGCATACCGATGGGAAATAATTTGATCTGATGGCTGCGGGCGAAAACCGCACTTGGAAATAGGAGAATCCAAAAAAAAAATATGGATTGCTTATTGGTCTACTGGTCGGGGTATGTATCTATACCCACACCTACATACGCTTGAACGTGCATATGTAGGTGCGGATTTCGATGCAGATACGTGGATGCGATTGATCGTACGAGAAACAAGTGTCTCAAATAAGGTAGACCAGCCTCACCTGCCGCACAAGATTAAATAGAATGATACAGAATTGGCTAGTGGGAGGATGGCTTTCAATTTTGCCTCCGTCCCAATTCGATAAGCATCCTGTAGCTCATAAAAGTCGGGTACGACATAATCCTTACGTAAAGGCCATCCCAGCCGGCTCCCAGGCATTAAGATACGTTGTAGGTGCGGATGACTCTCATAAGTGATTCCTAACATATCATAGGATTCCCGTTCCTGGAAATTGGAACTTTTCCAAACCCAACAAACGGATGGAATCCTGGGGTCTTTTCTCGGAACGAAGACTTTTGTACATACTTCTTCAGGTTGATCTGCATCGTCTCGCACCTCCGTCAGATGATACACACTAGCTAGGGATCCTCCTGGTGCTGCATCATAGGCACATTGGGAACGGGGATAATTGAAACCGCACGCATATGAAGCAACAGCTATAGAAGGCCAATCCCCTGCTTTGACCTGTGGGATCTCGACACCCCGGTAATCAGAACCTAAAGGTCTGTGGGCTAAACTATGTCTAGTCGACCAAGCGGGTAATCGACCCCGCATCTCGATGTTGGAATCGCCGTTGTTATTGATAATACTCATATTAGCTAACGTTCTATATCTCTGTGGAATATCTTCACCCGCCCGCCTCTGATACGGATTCTTCATGCATACTTTCGAATCCACTCAATCCCTTCGAGAGGATATTTGATAGGGATTTCGAAGACTGATTTGCGATTCGTTGATTGTATTCACCGGTATAGGTATTGGGTACGAAAAAAAGTCGGTGATTCAGACTAAAATATCTCTTCCGGGTTCGACAAGAAGTTCGATCCCTATAGTTTTCCTGAGCAATTCTTTTGCGGGGTTTTGTCACAGCATCAATAATAGCTTCGGGCTTGGGCGGACGACCCGGCAAATAAATGTCCACAGGAATCAATTTATCCACTCCGCGAACGGTGCTGTAAGAATCCGTACTAAACATGCCTCCCGTAATGGTACATGCCCCCATAGCAATTACATACTTTGGTTCGGGCATTTGTTCATAGAGTCTCACTAGAGACGGAGCCATCTTCATGGTGATAGTACCCGCCGTTATTATGGGATCAGCTTGTCTGGGGCTGGATCTTGGTACTAGACCGTACCGGTCGAAGTCGAAGCGTGAACCAATTAATGAGGCGAATTCAATGGAGCAGCAGCTAGTACCGTAAAGGAGTGGCCACAAACTGGAAAGTCGAGACCAATTGGAGAGATCATTCAAGTTAGTCAAAATAATCGAGTTTGATGTGTCTTGATCGGGGGAGAAGGACTCCACGGAGTTAATTAGTGGATTCCCCCCACGGGAGTCGACTCCGTTCCTCTTACCCGAATAGTTAGAAATTAGGACCATTCCAATGCTCCTTTTCACCATGCATAAATCGAACCGACAATTAATATGGATATGGGGATAGACACTTCAGTAAAAGCAAATAGACCCAATTCCCTGAAACTCATAGCCCGGGGATAGGGAGAGACCGTCTCGACGTCGGGAATAACGAATACCGGGGCAAACATATAATAACGGATCTGGAATTGGATCCAAGCCCCTCCCTTTGGTTCCATACCTGATTCATAGCTTGTTAGTTTTTCAGGCCCCTCGCGGATGGGTGCGACGGATCTGGAAACCGAAAAGGCTGTATAGGGAATAAGGATGGATACTAGTAGGAGGATCCGGAAGGAATCGTGTTTAGGAAGCAAAAACATTTACATACTCCTCCTGCTTCGGTATTTATCTTCTCACCCCACCGTGTGGGTGTAACATCTTTATGATAAGTGAAGGGGGGGGGGGTTGCTGACTCCTCGATCGTTCGATCGGGGATGAGATGCCAGACGTGGCTCACGGACATCTCATCCCAGAATGGAATCGGGATGTACACCCCCCCAGTGATGAGCCAATCGTCCCTCCGATCCAGTCCTCGGAAGATGCTGGATACCAAATGGACTTGCGAGAAGATTATTAGAAACGGGACTCCCCATCCGGAAATGAGCTCTTGGCTGGAATCCGTGAGATGAGTCAAATTGCCGGAAGAACCGGATGGGGACTATATTCTACTAAGTAGGTAGTGGGGTATGGTATGTACCTCCCTACCGAATCGATGCATAAGATTGATTTATACGGATTATCTATTATGGAAAGCAATCCGTCAATTTAGATTCTTATCTGAATTTTCTCCGATTGACCATCATTGAGGAACTTATTAATGAATAATTCCTTCTCCTTCCTGATCTTCATCCCTATCCCCTGATCGAAACGGAAGTAGTGACCCTACGATCTATATAGTTCATGCGAGTCGCGTTGAATCTGGGTAATTCTCAATTAGTTCCGCTGCGATGGGCGAGACCGGCTTATCATTAAAGATTAGGGCTATACGGATTCGAACCGTAAACATTCTCGGTAATGCAGATCGGAATATATAAATTCTTGAACTGCTTCACGAACCCAACATGCTTCTTTCGTGGCATTGGGCTCCCTCATCAACTAGTCTTCCACCGGATGGGAGGAAGAAGCCATTGTTGATGCACCATCCTTTGCTTCATTATAAATAACAAAGAAATGGTTCCGTGTGCTCGAAGAACTCGTTCCCTCCGAAGCAATCCCGAAGTCTCTCGAGAAGATTCTTAGTGTTGACACAGGTTTGCATCCCGTAGACACAAATCCACTTAATTCTAAGTGTCTCGATCGCCTAGGAAGGAGATACGATACCCTCATACACCTCAAGGTTCGTAGGACGAAGAAGAGATCTTGTTGAGGTCCTCGCATTGCCCCCACCACCCTTAGCATTAGACGTATCATCTACTGACCATATCAACCCACCGAAATCGATCCTTTTTCCGATCGATTCTTCGTCATGCTACTGTTCTTCCACATCTCCCAATAGGGTAAGACATAAGTAACTTACGCGGTATATTCCGCGTAGATCGGTTGAATAGCGACGAACCCTTCCCGAGAAGCATCGGCGCACGTGTAAACGAGGTGCTCTACCGTTGAGCTATAGCCCTGTGGCTACATTAGTATAATGCATCGGATGATCCCTGTCAAGCTGGTAACCAACCGAGAAGGAGGCGAGACTCATCTTTTGCCGTTAAAATCAAATATTTATTGATGTTCTAATTGTTTGAAATTCTCTCCCTGGGTCGGTATAATAGAGTACTACAAGCAATAGAAGCCTACTTAACTCAGTGGTTGGAGTGTCGCTTTCATACGGCGAGAGTCATTGGTTCGAATCCAATAGTAGGTAAAACTCATTAGGTACCACAATACTTGAAATGATACCTAATAAGTTCTACAAATATTTGGGATGGATACGAAGTATTACGGGACTAACAAATCATTGTGTGTCCCATCATGCTTTTCCCGTCGTTTCTCACAGGCGCAACTAAAAGTGGGAATGATTGAGTAGTATTTGAAGCCTCTAATCTCGCCTTAGCTCTTTTAAATGCTAGATTAGCTTCAATAGCTTTCCTTCTGCCTTCGGCTTGAGCTGCGTCAGCTTGAGCTGTCTGAAGAGCTTCCCGAGCCTCCTCAGGATCAATTTCGGTAGCTCGTTCTGCTTCGTTGACTGATGTTGTTACCTGATTACTGTCTACCATGGCGAAACCACCCATCAACGCCATTGCGGACCACTGTCCATCGTGACGTACCTTCGGGACTCCCATATCCAAAGCTGTAAGAAGTGGAGCGTGATTGGGCAATACACCAATCTGGCCACTACTCGTAGATGGGACGATTTCTCGAACCTCAGAATTCCAAACAGTTCGATTAGGAGCCATTACACGAAGATTCAGTACCATCCCTTTCATTGACCCTCCACTTGTAAGGTTGCAGCCTTCGTGGTGGCTTCATCGATGTTGCCAACCAGATGAAAAGCTTGTTCAGGGAGATTATCCAATTCTCCAGGAAGAATCATTTGAAATCCCTTAGTGGTTTCTGTTAAACTAACATATTTCCCTGGCGAACCAGTAAATACTTCTGCTACGAGGAAGGGTTGTGATAAGAAACGTTCTATCTTCCGAGCCCGAGCTACCGTTAGACGGTCCTCTTCTGACGATTCATCCAGTCCGGGAATAGCTATAATATCTTGCAATTCCTTATAACGCTGTAAAGTCTGTTTAACCCCTTGTGCGGTTTCGTAATGCTCTTCACCCACAATCCAGGGTTGTAACATGGTTGAAGTCGAATCCAAGGGATCTACAGCCGGATAAATACCTTTAGCTGCTAGTCCTCTCGAAAGCACAGTGGTAGCATCTGGGTGTGCAAATGTTGTAGCAGGAGCTGGGTCAGTCGAATCATCTGCAGGTACATAAACAGCTTGAATAGAAGTTATCGATCCTTCCTTGGTAGAAGTAATTCTCTCTTGTGGGGATCCCGTTTCTGTACTAAGAGTTGGTTGATGACCCACGGCGGAAGGCATTCTACCCAATAAAGCAGAAACTTCTGATCCTGCTTGGACAAAACGAAATATGTTGTCGATAGATAAAAGGACATCTTGCTTGTTCACATCTCGGAAATATTCAGCCATTGTCAGAGCAGTTGAACCAACTCTCATACGAGCTCCTGGTGGTTCATTCATCTGACCATGAACTGGAGCCACCTTCGATTCTGATATATCTTGTTCATTAATAACTTTCGATTCCTTCGTTTCCATGTAAAGATCATTACCCTCACGGGTGCGTTCCCCCACCCCACCAAATACAGATACACCTCCGTGAGCCTTGGCGATGTTGTTAATTGATTCCGTGATAGGAACCGTTTTTCCCACTCCAGCTCCTCCAAATGATCCAATCTTTCCTCCTCGACGATAGGGAGCCAAAAGATCCGCGACTTTAATCCCCGTCTCAAATATAGATAATTTAGTATCCAACTGCGTAAATGCCGGAGCGGATCTATGAATGGGGGACGTCGTACCAATATCTACGGGACCCAAGTCATCGACGGGTTCACCAGGGACATTAGAGATTCAACCAGGAGTAATTTCACCAACAGGAACACTGAGAGGAGCTCCTGTATCGACGACGCCCATACCTCTCATCAGACCATCTGTAGCACTCATAGCTACGGCTCTGACTTCATTATTACCCGGTAATTGTTGCACCTCACGAGTAACATTAATCTCTTGACCCGCCGGGTTTTTCCCCTTAACCATCGAAGAGTTGTAGATATTGGGCATTTTACCTGGAGGGAAAGACACATCCGATACTGGTCCAATGATCTGGGTAATATATCCCACATTTCTCTCCACTGATTTAGAAATTCCAAAAGCAGAAGAACTGGTTTTCGTAACTGTTTTGGTGTATTATCTTCATTTGATTGTCGAATTGGCAGAACCATCTGGCATTTCATTGCTAATTGGTTGATGGTGGGGAGTTACTAGTTCCACACCCTTCTCCCCCTTTTTCAAACATATCATTTGCTTCCTCGGAAGTCGATTCCGATCCATCCAGATGGGTGACAGGTACTGTAGGATTTGATTTCCTCCTCTCCACATATGGGTCGGAGGCAAAAGAGCGCGATACCCACGAGTTGGTCCATCTAGTTAGATGTGATTGCTACATCTCATTCGTCGAATCCCCTTTTTTCCCCCGTCTATTCGCAAAGCGAACCAGATATCGAATTCAATCCCCTTTTTTGCTTCTACTGACCAGTCTAACCACGAAAAGATTCCCGAGTCAATGTATCGAGATGTATTACGATCTAATTCTTCAAGCAATTTCCGTGCGAAACAACCAGAGTCAGTTGCATTACATGTGGGACGTATTATAAAATACTAATGTCCCATGCTTGAGGTAGAGTTTCGACAAACGTCTCGAGTCGAATCTATCAGGACCTATTCCACGCTTCACGTTGAATTCTTCCATCTATGTCGAGCAGATCTCATCCTTGCAGGATTTACTAATTGAATTGTAAGGAGGGACTCATGTCACCACAAACAGAGACTAAAACAGGTATTGGGTTCAAAGCTGGTGTTAAAGATTATCGACTAACTTACTATACTCCCGATTATGAGACCAAAGATACTGACATCTTGGCAGCCTTCCGGATGACTCCGCAACCCGGGGTACCGCCTGAGGAAGCTGGAGCTGCAGTAGCTGCAGAATCTTCCACAGGTACGTGGACCACTGTGTGGACGGATGGACTGACTAGTCTCGATCGTTACAAGGGTCGATGCTACGACATCGAACCCGTTGCTGGGGAAGAGAATCAATATATCGCATATGTAGCTTATCCTTTGGATCTATTTGAAGAGGGTTCCGTCACCAATATGTTCACTTCCATTGTAGGTAACGTATTTGGATTTAAAGCCCCACGAGCTCTACGTTTGGAGGATCTGAGAATTCCTCCTGCTTATTCCAAGACTTTCATTGGGCCGCCTCACGGTATCCAAGTCGAAAGGGATAAACTGAACAAATATGGTCGTCCCTTGCTGGGATGTACAATCAAGCCAAAATTGGGCTTATCTGCTAAAAACTATGGCAGGGCTGTTTACGAATGTCTCCGTGGCGGACTTGATTTTACGAAGGATGATGAGAACGTAAATTCTCAACCATTCATGCGTTGGAGGGACCGGTTCCTGTTTGTGGCAGAAGCTCTTTTCAAGGCTCAGGCCGAAACGGGCGAAATAAAAGGACATTATCTAAATGCCACTGCGGGTACGTGTGAGGAAATGATGAAAAGAGCAGTCTTTGCTAGAGAATCGGGAGCACCCATCGTCATGCATGATTATTTGACGGGAGGCTTCACTGCAAATACTAGCTTGGCCTTTTATTGTCGAGATAATGGGCTACTGCTTCATATCCACCGCGCGATGCATGCTGTTATCGATAGACAGAGAAATCACGGTATCCATTTTCGTGTCCTAGCCAAAGCATTGCGTATGTCCGGCGGGGATCATATCCACGCCGGGACCGTAGTGGGTAAACTGGAGGGAGAACGAGAAGTCACACTGGGTTTCGTCGATTTGCTACGCGACGATTATATCGAGAAAGACCGAAGCCGTGGTATATATTTCACTCAGGATTGGGTATCCATGCCAGGTGTATTTCCCGTAGCCTCGGGAGGTATCCATGTCTGGCATATGCCCGCTCTAACTGAAATCTTCGGAGATGATTCTGTCTCACAGTTCGGCGGAGGAACCTTGGGACACCCCTGGGGAAACGCACCAGGCGCCGTAGCTAATCGAGTTGCATTGGAGGCTTGTGTACAAGCTCGTAATGAGGGACGTGATCTTGCTCGTGAAGGTAACGAGATTATCCGCGAAGCTAGTAAGTGGAGTCCCGAATTGGCTGCTGCTTGCGAGGTATGGAAACAGATCAAATTTGAATTCGACACAATTGATACATTGTAATTTCCGTAACTATTCGGGAATCTCATTCATTCGGTAGGATTCGTGGGGCGAACAGGGAGTATAGGGAGAAGGAACATTCCCCTCCATACTCCCGATATGCCACGGATCGGAGTTGGTAGCTCAGCGGATGAGAGCACATGGTTCCGATCCATGGGGACGGGGGTTCGAATCCCCCCCAATTTGCATAGGAGAGGTGGAATACGAGCTGCAGAGACTCGAGTAGTAAGGAAATGATTCAGTGCCTCTCAGTACACGACACAACTATTTCCACGAAGTGTTATTGGATAATTATTTGTGGGGTTCTAACATATGATTGATCAAATAGATGATCAGTCAATTGCCAATTAGTTATCGGATTCGGAGTCAGTCTCGATTCGACGCCTATTCCGAACAGACGCTGATCCTGATAGTTCAGAAATGATTTCTCCATCTCTGTGTCTATCTCATTGATGAAATGAAATCTAATAGAATCGACTGTTTTTACCTCCGAAGCGAAGGAGAAGAAATGAATGAGGAAATTCCTATGTCTGTGAGAAATCGGTTCGAAGATAAACGCGAATTTGGTGGATTGATCGGGGCTTTCCTCGAAAAAGCCACAAAGGGTTACGTTTTGAGTGAGAGAGGAAGGAATAGAGACATAAGCATTGATACCGACAGGGGGTTGTGGACTCGGTGTGACAACTGCGGTAACATGCTTTACGTGAGATTCCCAAAACAAAATAAAAATATTTGTGAGGAGTGCGGCTATCACCCCCCAATGACTAGTACAGAAAGAATCGAACTTCCGATCGATCGTGACACTTGGATTCCCATGGATGAAGACATGACTGCATAAGATGTTCCAGGTTTCTCTGACGGGGATTCTCATGGAAGTCGCATCATCAACTCCCAGAAACGAACGGGTTTAACTGATGCTGTTCAGACAGGGGTGGGATGTCTAAACGGGACACCTATTGCGCTTGGTGTTACTGACTTTCAATCCACGGGGGGAAGTATGGGTTCTGTGGTAGGTGAAAAGATTACCCGCTCAATCGAATGTGCCACGGATCAATCCCTTCCACTAGTTATTATCTGTGCTTCCGGCGGAGCACGTACGCAAGAAGGGACGTTGAGTCTGATGCAGATGGCTAAGATTCCTCCCGTCCCACAAATACATCAGGTTCAGAAGGGATTATTATATATATCGGTTCCTACCTATCCAACTACGGGTGGTGTTACTGCTAGTTCTGGTACGTTAGGGGACGTAATTATTGCTGAGTCCAAAGCATACATAGCATTTGCTGGGAAAAGGGTGATTGAACAAACACTGCGTCAGAAGATACCCGATGGCTTTCAAGTAGCTGAATCTTTATTTGATCATGGATCACCCGATTCAATTGTTCCACGTAATCCTCTAAAAGGTGTTCCGAGTGAGATATCTGAGCTTTATTCTTCAGCTCCTTGTAAAAGGAATTGAACCTCCTTTCCCCCCATTCGGTTAAACCCCCGTTTCTATCACTCTCCCTCCTTCTCATTAATCAAGTTAGGAATTATCAATTCGGGGTTGTCCTACTAATCTCTCTACCTCTCCAATGAGAGGAATTTATTCAGCGAACCGTCGTAACAATACTTTTCTATCCTTCTCTGATATCACGCCATGCAAATTATGCCACAATGCAATTATACCTCAGTAAGAAATCGAGATTAACCATCGGTATAATTTCGGACTCTGCTGTGCGCCTGATTCGACGAAGTAGACACCGCGGATGTCTGCAGATTCATTGAGTCAGTTGATCGGAGCTGGAATCAGATACCTTACCGGAAACAATATGGATTTCGTAGCAATTTCCGAGTAACTGTCTCGATATATCGAATGTATAAAAACTTCCTTTCTACGTGAGATAAGGAGACTATTATTAGACATTGGGGGATAAAAGATAAAAATAACAATATAATGTCATTATAGATACATCTATCTGTGTCATATCTTTCTTACTTGAGGTGATTCCATTACGACAGCGTCCTATTTACCTTCCATTTCTGTACCCCTAGTAGGTTCGGTCTTTCCGGCAATTACAATGATATCTCTGTTTATTTATATAGAACGGGACGAAATTCTACAATTTCTTGTTCTGTACACTATCTCACGGAAATTGTTCCATAGGATCGATCAATTACGACTACTACTCTTGCTTTTGATTCGGTCGGATATATTCTTTCCACATAGCTTCACCGGCGGTTATTTTATTTGAGCACTTGTTTTAGCACTTGGGAATCTTTAACGTCATCTCAATCTATATCTCACTTTCCCCTTATGGATAAGTGAGACGTGGATCGTTCCATCGTTGCTAAGACATATAGATCTTAGCGACCCCCACCTACGCACCAAAACAGTGGAAAATGTTCTAAACTTCTCGGAAACAGAATCCCTTCCAAGAATCCTTTTCAAAATGAAGTGATGTCGAAGCATCGGCTGTATCTGTATCTGCATCTATTCGGGGAGGGGGGGGGGGGGTAGGGTAGAGGTGGGACCAATAACAATATAAGCGGCTGATTCATTCCAACAAGGCAATTTCTGGAGGGAGTATTAATGAATCGTCAATCCGAATGGTTTCGAGTAGATTCTCCAAGAGGTTCTCGTAGATTCAGTAATTTGTGTTGGGCCCGTATCCCGGTTCGTGGCGCAATGGGTTTTCCGGCGGTTGGAATCTCTAGTTATATTGGTGAAGATTTAATCCCCACACTTCCATCTGGACAGATTGTTTTCATTCCACAAGGTATTGTGATGTGTTTCTATGGTATCGCGGGTCTCTTCCCTGGATTTTATCCGTGGCGTACGATATTTCGGGATGTGGGTAGCGGCTACAATTCATTTGATAAATGAGAAGGAATCTTCCCCATTTCTCGCTGGGGTTTCCCCGGGGGAAACCGTCGTATTTGTATCCAATTTGCAATGAGAGATATACAAGCAGTTAAATTGGAAATTCGAGGAGGTTTCTATCCTCGTCGAGTCCTTTACTTGAAGATGAGGGGTCGGCAAGACATTCCCCTAACCCGGATTGGTGAGGATTCGGCGTCGGGAGAAACAGAAGAAAAAGCTGCTGAACTTGCTCGTTTTTCACGTGTATCAATCGAGGGATTCTAATATTTCGACCGATCCGGAGGTTCCTAGAAGAAGCGAATGAGATGAGGGAAGGAAATTAGGATGGTATAGTGACGATTAGAGAAGGGAATTAGAAAAGAGGATTCGATTACGGGGATTCATCCACTTAGTAATTTACTTCGTGAATTCCCCTCCTCACCATATAAATAATATATGAAATCATACTGTTGGAGACTCCTCCGGTGGTTCTACAATACCCCACGTCGCTCCCCGGATAGAGCTTACGAAGCTAGTAAGCGACTACAATCCGTAAGAGAAGACTCTTCCTATTATCTAGAAACAATATCATCTACGGAAGATTCGTCACAGGCTGCGGTAGCTCATACGGATGCAGAACCTAGTAAATCTCTATCTACTATATATCGGAGTCTTTTAGAATGTAGGATCAGCATATCTGTATCGAAGATTCGGAATAGTCTTAAGTTCTTTATCAGGAGGAAGCAACGCCAGTTGCTCCTGATCGGGAATTATCCTCCTACCTCCCGTGGGAAAGAAATATCGACAGAGGAAAGGTCCCGTGATGCATCTCCATCTCACCCCCCAGTTGCTCTGCCTCTTCAATCAGCGCCTCCACTGGTTCGTCTAGATCCCTGCAGGGTGGGGAGGAAACCAAACATAATTGGTGATTTATCGCAAAATCCACCAGGGGATAATCCTTTGGCTCCTGCGGGTAAATATGTGTCAAGAGAATCGAGTAAGACGGAACAAATGAATAGGAAATTGGCTCGGATCGAAGCAACTCCAAATGATCCTGATTCCTGGACACGGCACCGTCCCACAACTTCTCCGTCACTCCAAATAAATGATAACTCAAATGATAAATTTTCTGTCCGCAAATCAGTGGATTCCCCCAGTAGTACAACGGCTTATGAGTCTATAAGTCTGATGCCACGGTCCATAACTCGTACTTCATCAAGGTTCAACACAGAGTTGACGGGTCAATCGAGTTCATTAGTACTTAACGATTCTGAATTGGCTAAATATCAAGCAGTAGCTCCTATTCAATATATCGGATGTCTATTACTTCTCCCTTCCGCGATTCCAATTGTCTTGAAGAATTGGTTTCTAGAACCTCGGATCAGAAATTGGTGGAATACCTTCCAGTCACAAATATTTATTAATTCTTTCCGGGAAGAGGTAGCTCTCAAACGACTTCAGGAGATAGAAGGCTTACTCCGGTTGGGTGAAACAATGAGAGGCTCTGTATATACCTAATTACAAGACTACGGCACAGATGTGTATGACAAAACTATTCAATTGGTGGTAATATGTAACGAGGGAAACACCCAGATAATCTCGCACCTAGTAACCGACGTAATTAGCATTGCCACCTCGATCTGCTTGTTCGTAGTAGGTAAAGAAAGACTCGCAGTTTCAAATTCCTGGATTCGGGAGTTATTCTATAGCTTAAATGATACGACGAAAGCGTTCTCTACTCCACCATTAACGGATTTATGTATTGGATTTCACTCCCCCCACGGTTGGGAAATAGTTGTAGATTCTCTCCTGGAACATCTGGGATTCGCTCACAACAAATATGTAATCTCTTGTTTCGTCTCAACCTTCCCGGTTATTTCAGACACAGTCTCCAAATATCGGATTCCTCGCCATTTGAGTCGTATATCTCCTTCAATCGTAGCGACTTATCACACAATGAATGAATGATAATCACTCCACCGAGTATCTGCCAGTTGCATCCAACGGAGTAGACTCACTTCTCGTAGGAATTGGATTTTATTATCCTCTTCTGGTATTGGGTAGTGGGAGGATAAAAATTTGCAATTCCCGCAATCGTCGGGATATCAGAATACTCCAAAAGAGGGGAGTAATATTTTACCTATGATGTCAAGAAACAATCTATTTGTGAGAAACCCTAATACTAATAATCGAACTATGCGAAAGAGAAGTAGTAAGGACTGGATGGCGAAGTGGTTGACCCTGTCATTTCCAATGTTGATCACTCTGGATGGAATGAATCGTCCATCCGTATCAAATGCATATCCGATTTTTGCGCAATAGAATTACGAGGATCCACGAGAAGCAACTGGACGTATTGTATGTGCTAATCGTCACTTGGCTAAGAAACCCGTGGATATTGAGGTTCCGCAATCTGTTCTTCCCAATACTGTGTCCGAAGCAGTTGTTAAGATTCCTTATGATATGTAGATAAAATAAGTACTTGCAAATGGTAAAAAGGGAGGATTGAATGTAGGCGCCGTACCGATCCCACCCGAAGGGTTTGAATTGGCTCCTTCTGATCGTCTTCCAACCGAAGCGAGGGAGAAATTAAGTAAACTTTCGTTCCAGAGCTATCGCCCCGATAGAAAGAACATGATAGTAATAGGTCCGGTTCCGGGTAAGCTATATAGTGAAATCGTATTTCCGATTCTCTCACCGGATCCTGCCGTTGATAAAGAGGTACACTTTTTAAAATACCCCCTATATGTTGGAGGGAATAGGGGAAGGGGACAGATCTATCCCGATGGAAGTAAAAGCAATAATACGGTTTACAACGCTTCGGCGACGGGAAGGATAACTAGAATAACACGTAGGGAGAGGGGGGGTGGATACGAAATCACTACCCAAGAGACATCGGGGGGTCGTGAAGTAGTTGATACTGTACCTCCCGGTCCCGAACTTATCGTTTCGGAGGGTGAATATATTAAAGCTGATTAACCATCGACCAATAACCCTAACGTGGGTGGATTCGGTCAAGCAGAGGCAGAGATTGTACTTCAGGATCCATTACGTGTTCAAGGTCTTCTACTTTTTCTTGCATCGGTTACTCTGGCCCAGATATTCCCAGTGTCAAAGAAGAAGCAGTTCGAGAAAGTCCAATTGGCGGAGATGAATTTCTGAGTCCATACTTTTCGGATGTGAACCATCCGGAAAGGGTTGGTAATTGACTGTAAATCCGACGAGTCAAAGACAAATTCTGGATTTCTACCTCTTCTATACGTCTAAACGAAGCGATAAGTACAACTCTTGTGGTATCATTTGGAGCCGGTTGAGTCCAGTTAGCAGTAAGAATAACTGGAATTCTTCAAAAACATATTCGGTGATGAAACCAAGTTTTCAATAATAGTCTCCCCGACAGGTATCAGAAAATATATCCAATTTTGCTAACTATTTTTTCTATTCCGATATCGGTGGTGGCGGGTGAGCCACCGCCACCGTGTACTCCCCCCAATTTACTATGAGGAAATCGACCTGGAATTGGATTTAAACCTCAGGTCGAGTCCTTCCTTCTTCCTCCCGAGTCCAGAGATTTAATGTGATATGATTCCCCCCATCCCTCGATCTCTCGAAGAATCAGACGAGTGACTCGTGGGTTGGTTTGTTATCAAAAGCATATGCACCCTCCCAATCCCGGTAGGAATCTGTCCCATACTTATCAAATGATTGCAATAATTACCGCCCCTTCATCCAATTGCGATCGATTCTTCGGGAGAGAATCGATCGAATAACCTACTCACCCGAGTACGGTACCAGAATTTGACTCTGCTGAGGCGGAGTAGCATATACAGCTGGGGGGTTGTCGCACCCGGAGCAGTAGAACAGACTCCGGAAGAGGGGGTTGACCCGTTTCCGGACCTATGAACCCCCGGGATCCGGCACATCTTTTCACCTGCGAGTAGGAAGAATTTCCCAATGCTTATTCATTCTCAGAGGGATGATCCCAATCCCGAATAGGCTCCATGAAAGAATATTCCCAGTAGACCTATCACGAGTATACCAGCTACGGTACCTATAAGCCACAGAGGAATCCTTCCAGTGGTATTGGCCATTTGTCCCACCCCCCTCCCTTTTTGATTTCATTATTTAGTCACGACTCGAGACACGAACAGTCACAAATAAATCAGGTCTTAGTTTTTCCCAATTGGGGTTATCAAATCTCTTCAGTTTCTAATTGAAGAAGTAGTTGGAAAATGAGACGGCAAGTACGAAGATCAATAAGAGTCCCCGATAAAGGCTTGTACGATTCAATTCCACACTCTGTTTATTCGGGTTCGGTTGCGTCGTGGATTTATAGCTTATATAGGGATTATCGCTGAATGAATTGCATTGCCGATATAGAGCCTGGAAAAAAAACTGTAGGTACAGCTAGTCCGTGGACGGCTAGCCACCTAACGGTGAAAATCGGATAAGTTCTATCTGGAGTCGTTGGTACCTCCTGAGATCTAGTAAATGCATCAGCTTGTTCCAGCGAATCGAAGCGGCCAGTTACTAAAGGAACTTCTTGTCGGCTCTCCGTAAAATATTCATTTGGGCGGGGACTTCCAGAAACGTCGTAAGCCAAACCTGTACTGACGAATAACCAACCTGCAATAGACGGAGAAGGTATAGTAATGCTATGGATGACCCAGTATCGAATACTAGTAATAATGTCAGCAGAAGGACGTTCTCCCGTATTCCCAGACATGTTCAGCTCCGTATATCCCTGCGGGATTAAGGAGGATTGCTTGCCGAGAGGTGTGAGTACCAGTAGATGGAGAATCTACCGGTATACCTGAGCGATCCCCGTTAAGTTGTCATTATTATACCGAGGGTATACCCGAAACATACTGGATTAGTATAGCTAGCCCCCCCTCGAAGCAGCAATATTCCTCTTATTTCGCCGGATAAATAAACGAGTTGTAAATAAACCGAGCGGAGAAACCGTAATTCCCCCCCTCCCCCCCGAGTATACAAATCTATCAGTATTTTCTCCGCGTTTTAGGAGAACCTATGGAAAGAATATGATTCTTTTTTTTTCCCCGATTGTTCAATTGGAGGTTCCGATGCTTCCGGTGAGTCTCAACGCGCGTGGTTAACCCACCACGTCTAAGTTTCTTTCGAATGACTTCCGTATCAAATCCTGCCATTAGAACTATAGGATTCTCCATCGAGAACTCGGGGGAACCTGGTCATGTAGGGGTATCTGATACATATAATTGAGATATTAATATCCAATCTTGTCTTGTTCCTCTTTCTGGGAAGATTCGATTCCTCCCACTCATTCAGAGGTTGGAGATATTTCGATGAACTGTCGATCCCATTCCCAGCTTCTGAAACGCGATCTTCTCGTCGGATAAACTGCTCTCATATGTCTACCAAGCTTCGAATCCCCTTTCGATAGTTCCGAGTAACCAATTATTTTTCTACTAACCTATCTGCTAAATCAATTTGGTACTTAAATCTATGCTTACTCCACCGAGTCACTTCGCTTTTCTATCGTCCGCACCAATCTCAACTTCAGTATTATTTGTTGGATTGAATAAGATCCGGCTTATATGATACAAGAGTATCAGCTTAGAAGGAACGAGGAGTGCCCATTAGCACTTACTGATCCGCCGCACTTACCAATCATCTATTACCAATTAATACCTGAATCTTTTTCGGTAAGTATTTGTACTAAATGTATGTGAACCCAAATGGTTGAAGCACTGCTATCCGGAATTGTGTTGGGTTTGATCCCAATAACTCTAGCTGGATTATTTGTAACTGCATATTTGCAATATCGACGTGGCGACCAACTAGATATTCGGTAGAAGACGGAGACTCATTTGCCATATCCTTCTCCCATTCCTAAGATCTCTCTGGTAATCCAGAGGGATCGGGAAATGCAAATTCTTAGTATGTGTGGGTATTGGTCGAACCAGCTGATACCGACTTGAGTCGGAGAAACACGCCCTGTAGGATTTGAACCTACGACATCAGGTTTTGGAGACCTGCGTTCTACCGAACTGAACTAAGGGCGCTCCATTCCCCACGTAAGCCAGTTTCCATTCTAATCAGAATCTGCGGACATCCGGACACGGGAATAGAATCAGACTCTTAATCGGAGTGGTTCTTTCACCGACCAGGAGAGAGGAAGATAAATGGAATGTCTCTTGTGGGGGAATCAGTTGAATAACACAAACAATCTACCCAGATGGATTTCTCTTGTCACCAATTTCTCACCAATATCATTTTGGGATGTACGGGGAACAATAGGGATGACAGGATTTGAACCTGCGACATTTTGTACCCAAAACAAATGCGCTACCAAACTGCGCTACATCCCTATTGGTCTCGATCTCCGACTGGCATTCTCGGTATTGAGACGCGTGATCCAAGTAATTATAACTGATAGCCACAGAACTTGACTACCCACTTAAGAAGTAACCATGTCCCGAGAGGATGTCGCCTCCGAATCATTCCCAGACCGGAAGAATCCGATTCCCTTACTGGGGTTGGTCGTGGTAAAAATACTGGAAGAGACACATCATCTTCCTAGTCGATTGAAAAACGAAGGAGAATTCACAATGCAAGATGTAAAAATTTATCTTTCCACGGCCCCCGTGTTGGCTACGATATGGTTTGGGCTGCTAGCCGGTTTACTAATAGAAATAAATCGATTCTTTCCAGATGCCTTGATATTTCCATTTCTCTAGTCGGGGGGAGGCGGGGGTTGAGCAAAACAAAAGTAAGGTGGGAGAAATAGATCGATTTCCGTGAGGGGAGCAGTGAGCGATCCATTCATTACTGGAAATCGATAAATCGGGAATTCTATTAATGATTTATTACTGAGACGGTATCTTCCCATCCACTCCTCCCCCATTTCCTTCACTTATTTCAATGAATCCTATGGCTAAAAGTAGAGATGCGAGAGTAACTATTGCTTTGGAATGCACAAGTTGCACCCGAAAAGGGACTGACGACAAATCTCTAGGTATTTTTCGATATACTACGCGTAAGAATCGTCGCAATACACCTACTTGATTGGAATCGAGGAGATACTGTCCCTGCTGCTACAAACATACCATTCACAAAGAGTCGAAGAAATAAGTGATCTGTTTCTAATCAACTGGAAAATAATCAATAGTTTTCGGAAATGTCATGAAAGGTATCACGAATAAATCTAAGCAGTCTTCGCGTAGACGTTCTCCATCCATCCGATCCGACGAGATTATTGACTACAGAAATATAAGTTTACTCCGTCGATTTGTAAGTGAACAGGGAAGGATTTCACCCAGATGAATGAGTAGGTTGACCCCGAAACAACAGCACTCAATAGCTGTCGCAATCAAAAGAGCTCGTATTTTAGCTTTGCCACCGTTCTCGAATAACGAGAATTAGACCTTGCATTGCTAGCGACTAGACAATTAAGTTCTAGTTTGAAAGATTTGGCATTCAACCGACTACTCGATCCTATTAACCCTAAATGGAGAAATGAATAGGAGTCGGAACCAATACTCCGGGTGGAATATTTGTAGTTTACTACCGTCCGTTCCGCCTCTCCGGGAGACAATATCCGGAGAGGTTTCTTATTTTCAACCAGTAGATTCGTATACTGGTAGTTGTGCAATCTCGGAAAAACAGTGAGTATCTAGGATAGCTATCTATGCAGGTATTTTGCGATTCAGATAAACTCGATTTTCATATAAATTGTGAATCATCCTATTATGAGAAATTCCATTCCCTCGTGCTGCTGCATTGATCCGGGCAATCCGTAAGCGACAAATTTCTCTCTTTCGATTACTCCTATCTCGATAAGCAGAAGCCAATGCTTTCATTTCCTGTTGATTCGCCGTTCTAAATAGCTTTGAATGAGCTCCCCTAAATCCAGATGTAATTTCAGGAATACTTTTGCGACGTTTCCGAGCCACAGATCCGCGTTTTACCCTAGTCGTTGAGTGTTTACCCTCACAAAATATCAAAATTATTCTTTGGGGACTCTGTCTGTCACACTGGTGATACAACCCCCCCCCCCCCCCTTCAGTCCCGAATGAATCCCACCTCTCTCATATCATCGGAACCGTCTGGATGCATCCTTCTAGCAAGAAGACGGAATTGCTAAGTGTAGATCTGGTGGCATGCACGGTCGCGGTGGCACACCAAAACTCTCAATTCCCGCACTCCTGATATCCGAATTATTCGGATTAGTAGGATCAGAAATAGTTGAAATAGAATCTGAATCTGGTCACTTAATTCTTTTGAAAGAACAATTCCCGCAAGAGACTTTCCTATCTGACGTAGAAAATAATGATTCCAATGGCTTTTGCTACCTTAACCTTCCCGTCCACAAATCCCCGAGATCAGATGCCTCTTGATAAAGAAGTTGCACCAGAGGGAGTTATGGATTCCAAAGTTTCCGTAGTATCTTCCTCGACAGTTGGGTCCTTCCTATACACCGGAGCCTATGATTTCCCGATGACGGGGGAAATGGAATTACTGTTGGTAAGTCGTATAGTTTCCAATCCCCGGCTCCACTCAAGACTTGAGAGATCAGGTAAAGAGTTTCATCCTAGAAAGACTTATTTGTATAGTAACGGTATTTCACTTCGGTAGTTGGCTGGATGGTTGACCCAAAGCAAAGCTACCGCCATTGCAGGGATTCCAGCAGAGATATGGGAATCGATATCCTCATCCCCACGTCGCTTAGTGATTTTTTTAGTATCACTGATAAGTTGCTTCTCATCTCACACTAAGATGATTGGATTTGCACCAATCAGAACTATGAATTTTCGTCTCTCAGTAAAGGATATAGATGACGGATCTTTGCCTAATTACAGTGAAGGGATCTTGCTGCGACACCGACCCCCCAATATCATTTGGTTTACGATTCAAACGTGTCGCACATACACCCTGGTACATACCCCTCTGCGTTGGGGGCACCCCCGAAGGGCAGGGGATTTTGTTCCAATCTCCATTGGTTGTCTTGCGTTCCTAATAAGTTGTTGATTGGTTGGCATATCCAAAAGATGCAGGGTTTTGGGGTTCGGACTATTCCTAACCATGGAGGACACCTCAATCATTGAGTTGGTAGAATCCTTATCTCCCGGGCAACCTCATATAGAAAATATGGGAGATGGAATAAGTGGTGGAGATAGCGGTGATTCACACAAGTCATAAACCTGGGAGAGGGAGGAATTGGGTGTTGCTCCTCCCCCCCCCCCCCCGCAAATCAATATTCGTGAATGACATTTGGTAAATACCCACACCCAAATAGTATCGATTCCTAAAGTACCGGAATGTAGGGATCTCCCCTGTTCATATCGGGAGACTCCTCGTGAGTCCCGGACATTCCCCACCAAGCAGTAGAAGTTACTAAATTAATCTTGAATCTGGAGAGTTTTCTGATGCTACGGGATCTACAATACCATGATTTTCGGCTTCTTTCGCTGACGTAAAAACGTCTCTTTCCATGTCTTCGGAGATCATCCATAAAGGTTTGCCGGTTCTTTATACATGAACCCTAGTAATACAATCACAAGGTTTCGATACTTCTTCTGCTTCCATAATACATTCACCCGCCTGTCCATCATAATGGGAACTCGCAGGTTGATGAATCATAACCCTGATTCAGTATCGTTGCAATTCAATCCGAAGACAACCGTACGGGCAGCTCCTTCTGCATACGGCTCCGTGTCTGACTACCAAATATTTTGCAAGTGGAAGAATCCCAATTCCAGAAATCGGGTGGGGTTCTTATCTCTTATCCAGAGCCAGCTTCTTAGAAATTACATATACCACCCTTTCTTACCAGAAGTACTATGGTGGTTCCGTTGCTTCATCCCTTCCAGCAATCCCAAGGTTTTATATGGATATTCTCTACGGGAGATAGAATCAAGATCCTTCGATTCGGGATAAATTGTAGGGATTCATCCCTCACCCCAGGATTTCTGCGACGCTAGAGTAGATGCACTTACTGGTGGTGAATCCCTACCGAAGAATTTCCTGACTCACTTCACTATCTCGGTGCTTCACTACTTCGGTCCTTGCACACATACCTAGAATTCCACCAAGTTTTAAGTGCCATGCTATTATTACCGCAATCGGGCGGAGGCATAGTTTCGACCCATACAAATCATTGGCGCCAAGCGTGAGGCAGTGCTATACGTTTGGTTATCTCTCCTCCGGTTGAAATGGAAGATCCCATTGAAGCGGCTAATCCCATGCAAATGGTATGTGCATCCGGTACAACAAATTGCGTAGCATCATAAACAGATATTCCTGATAATACTGCCCCACCGGGAAAGTTTGTATACAAATACGTATCCTTGGTTTCGTCCTCCCCATTCAAGTACATCATGATACCAATCGGTTGATTTGCAATCTCGTCATCCACTTGCTGACCCAAAAAAAGAAGCCTCTCTCGATAGAGACGGTTGATCAGGATAGGTCTCCGCGCCCCCCTCCTCCGGAACCGTACGAGCATCGTTAGAAGCATACGGCTCCAGTGGTTCCGGTATACCAGCATGGGTCCGGTACGAGAAGGAGCAAAACAGGTTCTACATCCCTTAGGAAGAGATACTTCATGTATCACCGTTAATGAAAACCTCTTTCACCCTCCCAATCTAATCCATTTTCCAGTATTCCATTTATGGTTCAGGTTCGTCTCTTCGGTCTCCCAAACATCTTGAACCATATCTCAATTGGTGGGGGGGGGGGGTACACCCCCCCCTCCCACCAATGTTTTCTTGTTCATAATTGAGTCCCTCTCAAAAGAATCTTTAGGCTCATTTTCTACTTCGGGGAGATATAAATCCGATCATTATTTGTACATGTAGAACAAATAGTTTCATTTCCTCTTTCCCCACTCCATCTTTCAGATCCCGCACCCCACCCCGACTCACTGACTAATTCAAGTCCCATTCAATCTTGTGGTTATCCTTGTCATCATCGACTCGCGGGATTTAGCGACCGAAGCCTGGCGAATCTGTTAGTTCCAACTAGCCATGGATTCCGACGATTGATGGATCTTTTATCGAATCTTTCGTTCCAGTCTCACGCGTTCGACTACCAAAGAATCAGTCTGAGTGAGATAGAGACACATCGCTCGGATGAGAAATGATGGGGAGTAGCTCCATACAACTCGATATGTCTAACGAGTCGCACTATACGTCAATCCGAACCGCATCCTCTTCCCCAGGTAGACGAAAGGGCACCTTCGGAACACCAATTGGCATACGGAAACCGGTAGTAAGTTGTAGTTGTCTCTTAAACGAAAGCGTAACACCCGATGGAAGTGGAGGCTTGTGTTGTATTATAACATGTCTAGTCGGAATGAATTTGCATCTCTTGAGGCGTCTACTCGTGGAATCCGTGGTACATAGCCGAGGGATCCGAGATCTGATTGGTGGTGGAATATTTCCCGCGAGATAGATGGGACCAATCTCTACGTTGTTGCGTAAAAGATGTAAATGCTAAAATATCTATGTCTTTCCCTCCGCTAGGAGGGGGGGATTCTCGGCTCCCCACACCGATACGTCCGCCTATACACCAATGTATTTACACGTATCATTCCAAGTGGGATCTCCATTCAGGATTGAAGAGAGTCTCTTCCACTTCTTTATAGCGCAGGCTTCCGACGCGAGAAAGTCACGTAGTGTCCATTCATTTTCAACAAAGGGGTTTCCAACGGGTTTGCCTCGGTATCGCGTTCATACTGTTGTACTAAATGATCCCGGTCGCTTAATTTCTGTACATCTAATGCATACGGCTCCGGTCTCTGGTTGGGCTGGTTCAATGGCTCTGTATGAATTAGCGGTTTTCGACCCATCTGATCCTGTTCTTGATCCGATGCGGAGACAGGGTATGTTCGTCATCCCATTCATGACCCGTATCGGAATAACGAAGTCATGGGGGGGTTGGAGCATTACCGGAGATACCGTAACTGACGCAGGTATCTGGAGTTATGAAGGTGTAGCTGCAGCTCATATTATCCCATCCGGTTTATTATTTCTAGCTGCTATCCGGCATCGGGTCCATTGGGACCTGGATTTGTTTCGCGACGAACGCACGGGAAAACCATCCCTCGATCTACCCAAAATTTTTGGAATTCATTCATTCTTATCAGGAGTACTTCGCTTTGCTTTTGGAGCATTTCACGTAACTGGTTTATTTGGGCCCGGTATCTGGGTATCGGACCCCTATGGATTAACCGGTAAAGTACAACCTGTGGATCCGGCTCGGGGAGCTGAGGGTTTCGATCCCTTCACTCCGGGAGGAATAGCTTCTCACCATATCGCAGCAGGTATTTTAGGTATACTAGCCGGTCCATTTCATCCTAGTGTTCGTCCCCCCCAACGGTTATACAAGGCCCTACGCATGGGGAATGTTGAAACCGTTTCGTCCAGCAGTATCGCTGCCGTTTCCTTCGCCGCCTTCGTAGTTTCTGGGACTATGTGGTACGGCTCCGCCGCCACTCCAATCGAGTTATTTGGTCCCACCCGTTACCAATGGGATCAGGGATATTTTCAGCAAGAGATAGATCGGCGGATCCGTGCTAGCAAAGCTGAAAATTCTGGTTTATCGGAAGCGTGGTCCAAAATTCCCGAGAAATCAGCTTTTCATGATTATATTGGTAATAACCCAGCCAAGGGTGGATTGTTCAGAGCAGGTGCTATGGACAACGGTGACGGAATAGCTGTCGGTTGGTTAGGGCACGCCGTCTTCAAGGATAAGGAAGGTCATGAGTTACTTGTGCGCCGTATGCCCACCTTCTTCGAGACATTCCCGGTGGTCCTGGTCGACGGGGAAGGCATCGTAAGGGCGGATGTTCCATTCAGACGGGCGGAATCAAAATACAGTGTTGAACAAGTAGGTGTAACTGTCGAATCTCATGGTGGTGAACTAGATGGAACTAGTTTCAGCGACCCCGCTACGGTGAAGAAATATGCTAGACGTGCCTAATCAGGCGAGATCTCTGAATTTGATCGTGCCACTTTGAAATCGGACGGTGTCTTTCGTAGTAGTCCTCGAGGTCGGTTTACTTTTGGTCATGCCACGCCTGCTCTTATTCTCTTCCTCGGACACATCTGGCACGGTGCTAGAACCTTGTTCAGAGACGTGTTCGCCGGTATCGATCCCGACTTAGATTCTCAAGTCGAATTTGGAGCATTCCAGAAGTTGGGGGATCCAAGTACCAAGAGACGAATCGTTTGAGAGATCTTCTCTTTGTCCATCCCAATTCCCAGATTCGGGTATTTAATCAATGAAATTATTTGTAGCAACCACTCCCTATCGCAGATACACCCAGGTAATTTAACCACTTGGTCCGGTTGAGTGGTTCGGGCCTGGGGGGAAGGAAGTTAGTGGGTGCCGTTGGAGAAACACGAAGAAAATACTAAGGAATTTACAAATTAGTGCGAAAGTCATCCCCGAAATCCCATTCCACGACCGAATCCACGGAAGCATTGGTTTATACATTTCTACCGGTAGCCACTCTAGGTATAATATTTTTTGCCATATTCTTCCGAGAGCCACCCAGGATCCTTAGTAAGGGGAAGAAATGATACTTAACTTCCTGGAGAAACAGCTATCTCTCCCGCGCGAGTATCCCTCTTCCACGAGCGGAAGCGCCAGAAGCACCAAAAGCACAGGGAGGGGGGGAGAATAAGAGACCTTCCTTCGTTACTATAGGAAGGTCCCCCAGTCTAATCAGTCCTCATGTTCTTCGAAGGGATCTCTAAGCTCCGCGGAGGGTTGACCAGAAGCGGTATACAAAGCATAGCCGGTAAAACTGACGGGTGGGCGAGATATAGAGATAGCGACCAGAGTTGCAGTTTCCGTTGCTAGGTAATCCAAAACAGTGATGGTTCGTTTTCAGTATAATAGCATATAAAGTTATCAACTCTCAATCAATCGAATAAGTTATACGGCTACGAAGATTATCGATGACACCCCAAAAGGCAAACCTAAGATTAGTGGTTTGGGAATCTCTTTAAAACCACTCAATTCGGAATATGGTAAAGTTGCTCCTGGTTGGGGGACTACTCTCCCGATGGGATTCTTCATGGCTCTATTTGCAGTATTCCCAGTCACCATCCCGGAAATATATAACTCCTCCGTCTTACTGGATGGTATCCCGATAAGTTGGTAAAAAAAGACCGGATTGTTATTCCGAGCTCCCCCAGCCATCATAGCTGGGGAGCGGTAGGAAATCCCTCCCGCGGAGGGGTAGTTGAACCGCGTAACTCAAACTTCCAAGGATCTTGATAATACGGGTGTGTGACTCGTTACAGTCAATCTGGTTCAATAGATAGACGATCTATTTCCTATAGGGGAGGTATTATTATCTTGCTGGATAGCGGTCGGGTGATTAGCATCCAAAGCGCAAGGGTTAATATATTAATCAATAATGTCTGAACTATGATTAATTCGTATGAATCTACCACTCAGACTTCGCCACAGGATTGTCACCCAACGTCGAATAGAAGATCCAACCTCTTATTTATAAACCGAGGTAGCTATTAATCATATGTTTGATATAACACTTCCGTATTTGAGAATTGAGAATAACTACTCATACTTGATTGCGTCTCTGCTTCGAAACACTAACCGCTTCGTTCCACAAGATGTTAACGAGGAAGAATTGCCACCCATTCAATCTTCGTACCTAGTAATGAGGGGATTCGTCGGAGTGTAGTGGGGATCTAAGGTTCACAGATATCCAGATATTGACATTGAAACGATAGAAACTCTATCCATTTATTTATCTCGGTTATTCCCCCGGATAAACCTAACGATAAGACGAAGAGATTCCTCGAGACGCTGGAGTCCTTATTTCCTCCCATGGCCAAAAGCCGACACGAGATTAAAGCAAAATTCCGACGGAATCTTTCACTAGTCAACTCACCTTCTCCTTCCCACGGATCGGAATGTGTCCGATCAATATATTTCGCCACACGAAGTGATTAGTAGTAGAACGGAGGGTTACTCAGACGTTTTCGTTTAAGCCGTATGAGGTTGAATACTCACGTACAGTTTGTATGGGGGGGGGTCGTAGAAGCCCGCCTATCTTGATAAAGTATACGATTGGTTCGAAGAGTGTCTTGAGATTTAGGCGATTGCTGATGACATTACCAGTAAATATGTTCCTCCTCATGTGAACATTTTTCATCGCTTGGGGGGAATCACATCGACTCGTTTTTTGGTTCAGGTAGCTACTGGTTCCGCCACGACTTCTCACTATCGTCCGACCGTTACAGAAGCTTTTTCCTCAGTTCAATATATAATGACCGAAGTGAATTCTGGATGGCTAATTCGATCTGTTCATTGATGGTCAGCAAGTACGACGGTTTCAATGATGATTCCACACGTATTTCGTGTCTATCTCACAGGAGGGTTCAAAAAACCTCGTGAATTAACTTGGGTTACTGGTGTAATTCTAGCCGTACCAACTGTATCTTCTGGTGTAACCGGATATTCCTTGCCTCGGGACCAAATCGGTTACTGGGCAGTTAAGATTGTAACCGGCGTACCGGAAGCCATTCCTCTAATAGGATCTCCGTTGGTGGAGCTACTACGAGGAAGTGTTAGTGTAGGTCAATCTACATTGACTCGTTTCTATAGTTCACACACTTTCGTCTCACCGCCTCTCACAGCTGTTTCTATGCTAATGCACTTCCCGATGATCCGTAAACAAGGCATTTCGGGTCCCTTGTAATGAAAATCTATAATCCAGCGGATGGGTGGTATTGATTGATCTATCCGCGGGAGGGACCCCAATCTACAAGATGAGGGGTTATTTTTTCCTTGCCACTAGTCTTTCTCACCAAGAGAAATAGAAGACTCCTTAGTGGACCGAATTCCTATCTCGAATTGTCGAGGGAAATGAATTGAAGTGTCTGGAGGCGGAAGATCGGATTATGGGAGTGTGTGACTTGTATCGAAACATAGGCTATGCAGATCTTATACCGAATGCTGCCACACTAAAGTATGTGTCTCCGCTCCAACTCTCCCCAACCTCATAATTGGGGTTTAAAACTTGGATATGAAAACACTTCCCTTCCTATGAGGTGTTTTGGGGAATGCTTCCTATGGTCGAACTCATCCTTAAGGCTCCGTCTAATCCCATGCATACCCGAGTCACAGGCAGTTTCACCCCTTCAAACATATGGTTTTCAAAATGCATCCACTTCCTCTGCATTTGGTACGATGCGGAGAAACAACCGTCGGAGTAAGAGAACGATCCGGGGGAAGAGGAAGCCGAAGTTGTAACAAGTTAAGATCCCGCACAGGTACTGTTTCTCAAGAGTCTCGTATCTGTGGGTAGATACGACGCGTGTGTGGGATACGAGATCATCCAAGAAGCTTCTTGAGGAGAAATTTCTTAAGCTCACTCGGATAATAAGCTATTCCGTAGAATAACTCTCCGTTTTTCAAGGTTCTCGCTTCGGGAAGTATCAGAGATTATTATGAAGTTACGACTCCTCCGGTTCCCCACTGGAATTTGTAAACGGAAATATTCGAGGATTTGCTTGAGCCGGCTGATAAGAATCTCCACGTCCGATTCTACCGGGGGAGTGAGAAGTCTATCCCAATAACAAAAAAACCTGACCCGAGTGATCCTGTTTTAAGAGCAAAACTAGCCAAGGGTATGGGACACAACTACTACGGAGAACCTGCTTGGCCCAACGATCTCTTATATATATTTCCCGTAGTAATCTTAGGAACCATTGCATGTACCGTAGGTTTGGCAGTTCTAGAACCATCGATGATCGGTGAACCAGCGAATCCCTTTGCAACTCCCCTAGAGATACTACCCGAGTGGTATTTCTTTCCGTGTTTCAAATACTCCGTACAGTTCCTAATAAATCATTGGGTGTCCCTTTGATGGCGTCGATACCGGCAGGTTCGTTGACCGTGCCTTTTCTCGAGAATGTGAATAAATTTCAGAATCCATTTCGACGTTCAGTAGCTACAACGGTTTCTCCGATTGGTACTGCAGTAGCTATTCGGTTAGGCATCGGAGCAGCTTTACCCATCGATGGATCTTCAACTTTGGGACTATTTTAGGATCGATCTGGCACCAAAAAAAAAGCCGATCCTCCATGTGGTAAATAGTCGATCTGGGGTTGGATCGTTTCGATCCAAGACCCCCCAGATCCAGTCAGATAACTAACTGTCCCCTCCTCCCGTGGCGTGATAAACAAACAAAGTTAACTCGTCTACCCCGATTCTTACCGATACCGATCCTCCACTGGTTTCGGTTTACCCCCTAAGGGTTAGAATGAGGAATGGGTTTGGGAACTAGGTAAAATATATTTGAGTATTTACCCATCTTTTTTCCAATCAACATACGATTTGTTCTTGGGTAATTCTATATCGAAACGTTCCCATAAAGTTTTCAATACTTAATCTACAGATTTTCTTCCAAAGTTCTTGATTTTCTCTAAATCTTCCTGACTGTAATTCAGTGGGTCCCAGATCGTACGTATACCAACTCGTTTAAGACAGTTATAAGTCTTAACAGGCAATTCTAGTTGATCAATGAATGTATGTTTAAGCACAAACTCTCGCGTCGATTCATCCATATCGTTTGGAGGATAAGAAAAGTCCGTCGGATTGGAAGAATCCTCGCCACCTCCAGTAGAAGAAGTATTATTTTCCCCCATATGTGGAAAAGGAATGAATAAATTTGTTGAATTTCTAGACGCTTCGCAAGGTGCCTCATTCGGAGTCAAACCACCATTGGTCCATATCTCCATGAATGGTATTTCTTGTATCTCTCTACCATTTCCAAATAGGTGAATGCTATGATTTACATTTCAAACAGACATAGATACAGCATCAATGGGAAATTCCCATCTTCACACAGCTTCGGAATCTTGTACGCAATATCCACGACCCCTCCCGATCTTCGACTCTACATTCACGGACATTGATTGGGTAGTGGTAGCTATATGTTGCGACTCATCAATCGCTTTAACAGACGGCGGGAATGATATGTCACCAGCTGTCACCTTCTTAGGACCATGAAATCGATGGAAATGCTTTTTAAACATCATTAGAATCGCTTTGAGGTACAATTTCTTTCAAATTAACTGAAATGTCGTGTATTGTTTCTCAAATGCCCGTTATTTGTGGAATACTCATGCTTCATGCCTTCGGATTTCGCATGTGTTATACTCGTTCCCTCCACCTCTCCAGGTAAAGCTCTACACATAGCGATTCCCACAGTATTAAACTTGGGCCTCTCTTGGGGGGAGGTATAACAAGACAACCATAATGAAGACGCTTACTTTCCATCCTGGATTCAATGCATTCCATGAATCGCCTGAGTAGAGATTGGTATTTCATCTTGAAATCGTAATTGGGTCCCTCTTTATTCAAAGCAGTTTGATAGTCGGAAACTAGACACGCCTTTTCTTGGGGGGTCTACATCCATTATGCGGCATCGGGGTCACATCACGCACGAACTGGAGAATTATACCACTTCTACGAATAGCCCTCGAAGCCGTATCTCTTCCCGGTCCGGGTCCGCTTATCATTACTTCCGCCTGCTTCATACCCTGATCAATCGAAGTACGAATGGCACCTTCCCGTCGCAGTCTGAGCAGCAAATGGTGTACCTTTCCTCGCACCCCTGAATCCGCATACACCAGCGGAAACACCACGAAACGACTTGTCCTCAAACATCCGTAGCGGTAACAATGTATTATTAAAACTTGCTTGAATGTGTGTAACTCCTTTTGGTATTCTACGTTTTCCCTTTCGTGAACGAATCCTTTCGTGCTGCTTGGCATAACTTACTAATTATCTGCGACAAACGAACTACAACTAGGTAATATTTCTCCTCCTATCTAGTCCCGTATTCCATTTATTATCCTTGCTTCTGCTTGTGCTTCGGATTGGAACGGATTACCATGAATCGTCTTCGTCTACGAATCAGTCGGACGTTTCTCACGTATCTTACGAACGGGAGCACGAATTTTCATATCTATAACCCCGAATCTGGTGAATCTTATGAAAGATTAGACAAGCCCTATTTCCCCTCGTCCTTCGATCCCGAATGATTGTGTGAATGATTATAAATAAATGACTTTTCGGTAGCAGAAGTTGCTACTAAGTGCCATTCGCTTGTCTATTCCTGAGACGATAAGTGATGCAGCCTTTAGTAAGATCATAGGGACTCAATGGACCCTCACTCTATCCCCTGGTAGTATTCTTATGTAGTTACGTCGGATTCTTCCCGATATAATGAGTTAAGACTTGGCATCCATTAATCCGAACATACTCAAGACATGGCATTAGGAAGCGATTCCGTGACTGTACCTTCCACGTCAATCAGATTTTGTTTCACCACCATTGGAAGAGATATCCCCCCTGTATCACTAACGGATCCTGTCAAGAATGATACTAGTTTATTCCCCACTCCTAGTAATTTTAGGAAGAAGTGGTAGCAGATTTATACGGTAACTGCATTAACTACCAAATGTAACACAGGATTTCCCCCCAATTTTCCCTTCGTCGGGCCTCTCGATCCGTCATAAGTCCTTGAGATGTTGGTAGAATTACAAATTCCCCATGCCGCCTAATACTTTCGGAATTCCTCGATGGTCAAAATAGATTCTCAAGCAGGTTTGCTGATACGTTTTGAGAGTTGTGACACATGGTTTTCTCCCTCTGCCTTAATCTTTCAAGGTCACATCCAGAAATCCTTCATTTTTTCTCTATGTTCCGCAGTATCTTTCACAGAACCCTCCTCCAATAAGATTCGTGCAATACCTCTAGTAATACCAGTGGCAGGTAGTTGGACTGTCGCCTTTCTCCTTGCATTCGCATTTCACGGGGGAGTAATCATGGTAGAAATGGTATCGTTACTCGTGAAATATCAATCATCAGTTATTGAGTCTAGGATGAATCCTAATCTTTCTGCTATCACTACCTCACTACCGACCCCATCGGGGGTATATTGTTCGTGTCAATATCCTACACCGAATTCCCATCCCTCAATAAGAGTTTTTAAGGTTATAGGTAGATTCCGTTGTTGACGCTGCTGCTACTATTGCTACCGAGTCGAAAGAGAATCGGGATGTAGCTGGCGGGAGAAGATTCCGCCCCCCCCCACCCCATGTTACCAATCTCCCCCCCCCTTTCTACATTTGCTTCTCCGAACTACCCGAAGATTCCGGATTCTTGAAGGAGTATATATTCCCCCGTGGAAATGGAAAAAAGTATGTCCCAGTCGAAGAGTGACTCCCCATTCCCACGTATTCCATTCCCTATTTTCTATAATACTTCAGGGGCCAGTGAGACTATTTTGCAAAATCATATTCCCTTAATTCCCTAGCTACTGGACCGAAGACTCTAGTTCCTCTAGGATTTCCCTCTTGGTTGATAACGACTGCCGCGTTGTCACCAAACCCCGAAATAATTCCATTGTCACGTTTGATCTCTCTACGGGTACATACCACCACTACTCTAACTACTTCCGATCTCTTCAGAGACATGTTGGGTACCGCTTCTTTTAATCACACCTGTAGTAGTACCACCAGTTCCTGCGTATCTACGATTACTGGTCCCTAGCACCCCGAATACACATCGATTTCCTAGCCCCGCTGTTGTCTGTACAACATGGTAACTCTGAGGTTGAACATTTCTTAATTGGTAGGGGGAAAAAATAGATCTATTCACTCATTTGCAGGTGAATAGCTACCCGTAAGTATTTTCCATTCATCCCATCTTTCTTCGGGATAGGGGGAAACCCTCAATCTCCATGTTCCCTGTATCGGTTGGAAATGCCTTTCCCACACCATCAAATTGCTAAGTGAGGGGAAATAAAAATAGAAATAAATCTCTTTCTGATTCCACCCTCCCTTCCTACTCCCCCCAAAAATCATAATTCCGTAGCGGTCACCACTTGGGTACGTACAGGCATTTTATGCGCAGCTATTCGCATAGCAGTTCGAGCTATGTTTCCCGATACTCCACTTATTTCTATGAGGTATTCGACCCGGTTTACACAGATACCCAATATTCCGGAGATCCCTTACCTGATCCCATACGTGTTTCCGCAGGTCTCATAGTGATTGGTTTATCGGAAAGACGCGTATCCATAACTTACCACCCGCCGGGCATAACGCGTTATTGCTCTCCTCCCCGCCTCTATCTGTCTAGACGTGACCCACGAAGGTTCGAGGGCCTGTGAGGAAACTTTCCAAAAGAAACACGATTCCCACGAGTGGAAATTCCCTTTCAGTCTTCCTCTATGTTGTTTACGAAATTTTGGATCGTTTTGGGGTCACAGTCCGATAGCGGTGAAATCATTCCGTCTCTCATACAGAACCGGACGTGAAAGTTTTCCCTCACCCGGCTCCTCATGAATTCAGTACCGTTTCCCCCTGTTTTGGAGATCTTTCAATTCTGGGAAGAGACAAAGTAGGAAATTTTGCGTCAGTACCAAAATGATTTTTTGTCTTTTTGCTCATTTACCTACCCCCCCTCCGTATGATTCTCCCATTCATAGCAGTTAGGATATTAGTCGGTAATACAACCACGGGCGGAAATCGACTCGATCTCTCATCTTCATCAGAATTTTGCTATTTCATATCTCAATTCGATGAGGAGTGGGTTTCCCCCGCCATCCCATCCGCCGATCGCTGATAGTGAAACAATCGATCGACTCGGAAGGTTCCATCGTTTCCGTAGTTCCCCTCCATAAAACGCTTGGGTTATCTCTCTGCAGCGGAGCCTCTCAGTTGCCAAATAAGTACTTATTGTGAGTCATCTCCAGTAGTGTTCATTGACTCGAGGCTCCCCCCCCTCCCCCCCCCCGCATCGGAAAAGACTTAGTCGGTATTTCCAAGACCGCGTCTCCATCATGCTATACCACACTGCTTCCCGAGAGTCGAGTCGTTAACCATACGATCAGCACGAGATTATTGATTACTTCTTGTTTCTGTTTCCCCCCAGATCACCCAAGAATCAATATAATTTTCCGCTTCACTGGAAAGATTTCCCCTTCCCGAGGACAAAGACTTTGCGTTGATACGGCTACGAACCCCAGCTGACATTCCAGTTATTAGCAGTGGGGGATCCACCTACCAATCCGTCTTATCTATAAACAGAGGAACTTCATTCGGTCGAGTCGCACACTAAGCGTAGCAGAATTTATCGAGACGTTACTGTATGCTCCCTCCCCCTATGGAATTGGAATAGAATAAGCCTGCGGATCCTGGCACCACAAAGTAATCATGTATCCCAATATCTATTAAGTTTTTCAACTCCCCAAGAGAGTAGGAGAGGGAGGGAACGGGAGGGGTGGGGGTCGGAAAGTAGGAATAATTATCCCATATCCCGGAAATACCCGAATCTTTATGCCTAAAACCCCAATAGATGGTTTGAGCTGGGTGGTAGCAATAACCAATACGAGCCCTGATAGTTTGGAGGGGACTCTACCTTCTCTGGCCCACTCAATGCGAGCCATTTCATTACCATTGAGACGCCCCGCTATTTGTATCCTAACGCCCCCACTATTAGTTTCTCTAATTAGTTCAATAGCTTTTTTCATAGTTCCTACGGAAAGCTACTCTATTCTCTGATTGTGGAGCAATATGTTCCGCCGGAATTCTCGGTTCGCATACGGCTGGAGGATATTATTCGGGATTATTTGAAGCTTCCGATTCCCAAAACCTAATGATTCTTCCATATTCGCTTTCAATGGTCGATTCCCAGGCTACGTCCCTCAATCAATAGATCTGGAAATCCGTATGAATTTCTATCTGAATTAGGTCCGTCTTCCGGTAGATCTCTATATGTGCAATTCCCCCATAATTTGAGGAATCCCTTATATGCTTCCGTACATACTCCCTAACGCAAGTACGTATTCTCTCATCTTCCTCGGGGAATCTCGGATAATCTTTTGGTTGCGCGAACCAGTGGGGAGTAATGCCTCTGATTTATGCCAAGTCAAAAACCAAGTGGATGAATCTTTTGCCCCGTAGATGTTTTCCTGTATTTCAATACCAATATCTACCCGGTATATATATATATATACACATATATATGTATATATATATACATACAACCCCTCCCCCACTTCTACTTGTCAATATGTAGTTAGTATCGGCTCTACCTTTTGCTCTTCATTTTAGTAATCACGTGACAGGTAGGTTTTCTGATTGGGTAACCACGTCCCCTGAGCCCTGGGTCGAAATTCTTCAGACTGGTACCGTTATCCACTCAGGCTTCGCTGATGAACGAATTAGATTTAGTCAATCCATAATGTTATTAGCATTTGCGGCTGCGGAAAGGATCAATTGCAATATGGGGTGACAATGCTCTGCGAGGCATAAATTCGAGTAGTACAAGGGCTTGTTCATACGAACAATTCCGAATCTGATTAATGACTCGTCGTACTTTTGTAGACGACATATTAACACGTCTGGACGAAGCTTGCGCCTCCTTTACCCTCTGATTCTTTCTCGGTTCCCATGAAATATGATTCCCCAATTATCGACGAGATTTTTTATCGCTTCTGGCATGTCCCGGAAACTCCGGGTAGGTACAAATTCACCCAGTTTGTGACCCACCATACGGTCAGTTATATAAAATGGGTAGATGCTCCCCGCCCATCGTAAACAGCAATGGTATGAACCGATCATGATAGGAACTATTGCGGAAGCACGAGACCAGGTTATTATTATCTTTTTCTCCTTCCGGATATTGAGAATTTCCGATTCTTCTTACTGGATCATTAGCTACAAAAGGACCCTTCTTGAGTGACGTGCCATAGTTAATTACCCTCCACCCAGTCTTTCTACCAATTAATTACTTTTACGGCGGCGAAGGATGAACGGATTGCTGTATCTACCGCTTTCCCGACTCCTCATTCCGAGTGCCGTACAACCCCATGGAGTTAATGGCTTCTTCCTACCGATGGGTGTTCTGCCTTCCCCCCCCCCATGCGGATGATCGACGGGATTCATAGCTGTACCCCTCACTTTTGGACGTTTACCTAACCACCGCGTAGATCCAGCCTTTCCCGAACCCTCATTATTGATGTCGACGTTACCGACTCGTCCCGCAGTAGCTAAAACAATTCTGAGATACTGAACGAACCCTCGCCGGGGGGTAATCTTAATGTAGCCAATCAACCTTCCTTTGCAATCACTTTTGCCGTAGCACCAGCCGCTCTAACTAATCATCCACCTCTCCCGGGTATTACTTCTACGTTATGTATGACCGTTACCTAGAGGTATCTTGGTTGAAGTAGACCCTTTACTCCCCAGTATTCGGGATAGAATCTCTTCCCAAACTGTACGAGCCCTTTTCAAAGCATACAGCTTTCCGGATACAGAAGGCGATATCCTCGCCGGATGTCGCCAACGAGAAATGAAAGTACCAGTTCTAGGGTAAACTCGCCATATCCAGCTTTTTCTACACCCTCGGGTTCTCCACCGGCATCTGGCTTCTGTCTCGCAACTCATTCAGCAACAGAATCAATGAATTCAGTCATTCACGCCAACATCATTTGATGTTCTAGATAACTTAGGAGACATTTTCAATACCGGGATTGAGTCCCCCGGGAGACTCATTCTCACTCCGCTTCGTGGCTTCGATTCTGCCTTTGACCCGTCATACCGAACGCGGCGAGTGACCCGTTTCCTCTGCCCTTTCGGCCACACCGAACAGAGGATGCCCTTTGATTTCTTGTCCCTGTTCGAGACCATCCAGTTCTCTCCATATTATCCTACCTCTGCAGGTTAATAGCTATTTGATACTATTACACCTGACCACCCGCTATTGTCCCTCCTCGGTTTCCCTATCGAAGTCCACCTCGGAAGATCCAAGAATCTCGAGTCTAGTGTTGGGTTTATGGACTCAACCCTAAATCCAATCGGTTATTTCCGAATACGTGAATCACTTATTCGAGTCGCACTCAAAGGTAGGGCATTTCCACTTGAAATAGATGCTTCGGGGCTGGATACTACAGTGTCTCCGATTTCTACCCCTCAAGTATGTAAGATATGTTTCTTTTCACCATCCACATAATTCACGAGACATATGTATGCATTGCGGTTGGGGTCGTACTCGACACTTGCCACTCTTCCAACAACATCTTTTTTTATTCCGTCGGAAATCAATTTCACGATATAGTCGTTTATGACCACCTCCTCTATGCCTAGCAGTAATAGTCCCTCCACTAGTACGTCCGCTCCTTGGTCCACTACCACGAGTCAGTCCTTTCCGGGATTTACATCTCGTCACTTCTTCAAAACTTGAAACGGATCTATTGCGTGTGCCAGGCGTATAGGCTTTATATATCAGATAACCATATCTCCTCTTCCTCCTTGTCGTTAGTGAAATTTGCGGGGGTTACTTGCTCAGAAATAGCGGAATGGAATCATTTTTGTGAAGCGTAATAATCATTCTCTTACGATGCATCGACCCGGACGCTCTACCCCTACGCCTTCTATCTGGTAGTCGGTGACTATTCATGTGTCTTACTTTAACGTTGAAAAGTTGCTCAATCCAATTCTTGACTTCAGTCTTGTTCGATTCTGGATTCACATCGGAGGTATACTGGTTTCGTTGCAATGGAGGAATAGTTTTTTCAGTAAGTATCTGATTTATCAATTTATCCATAATTTTTCTCGTGTCCCTTTAGCTCTTCCAATTCAAACAAACTCTCTTACTATCCGAATTCATAAATTGCTTCCACTTCTTGGTTCCCGTATAGTTTTCGGAACCCATTATACTCCACCTCCCTATTTCGGTTACTCACTTTGTCACCCGAATGAACCCTCTCCCCCCATTTGTTTGCATCCAACAGGAGTCGAACCTGCGAATTCGCCAATTATGAGTTGGGTGCCTTGACCGTTCAGCCATGGATGCTAGTTAATCCCACTTGTGGTATAATACAGTATAATCTTTAAGGTCCCGTCACTCACGTTTGATGTAATTAGGTATCCACGTTGGTAACTACCATTTTAAAAAGGAATCACTGATAGGGGATTTCCCGAGAAGCTACCAATTATTACTCATATTGAATTACCGAGGAAGAAGTGGATTTGATACACACACGGGGAAGGTTCTGGGAGCTTAGAAATCTCTTACGAACTAGGAGCCGTGTGAAGTGAGAATTTCATGCACGGTTCTGAATGAGCGGGAAGATCGAGGATCTCCTCTCCGACTCTAACTCTCCTACACCAGTCGTTGCTTCTTTTCTGCTACTTCCAAAGTAGCAGCTCTAGCTTTATCTACACGACTCCTCGGTATTACTTTCTCATACCTATCCAGTGAATGGCATCTCGCTTTGGGAATATTAGCTACCCTTAGCATGGTATTGGGGGAATCTAATTGCTGTTACTCAGACAAGCATGAAACGTATGCTAGCATATTCCTCCATAAGCCAAATCGGATATATTCTGATTGGAATACTTGCTGCGGATCCTGATAATGGCTATGCGAGTATGATAAGTTATACTTCTATCTACATATTCATGAATCTAGGGACTTTCGCTCGCATCACTTTATCTGGTTCACGAACCGGAACTGATAACATTAGGGGATTATGCGGGGACCATACCTGAAGGATCCCTGTTCTAACATTCTCTCTAGTTATACGTTTACCATCCCCAGGGGGTATCCCTCCATTAGCAGGTTTTTCCGGTAAACCCTACCCCTTCTGGCATGGATGGAAAGCTGGCTTCGTACCCATTAGTTCTGGTAGCTCCCATTACAAGTGTCATTTCTATATATCACTATCCGAAGATAATTAAATTAATGTTCACCGAAGGGGGTGACACATCAACAATTTACATACAGGATCCATTAGTTTCTCCATCTACTTCGATTTCGAAGAGTTCCATTGAAATAGCTATGATTGTTCGTGTACCAGCATCAACTCTACTGGGTATATCAATGGATCCCATCATCGAGATTACACGGAATACCTCATTCCAGACCTATTTTTGAGTTGTCACATGAAATAATGGAATCTTTCTGAATGATTTGTATCCAAAGCCACTTCCGTCGCTCCAACTAGTCCATTTCCGTAATTGGTGATGAAACAGTGTCGGAGAAATGATCACGCGCCTCCCAATGATCATTCGTCTCTTCCGGAGGAGATATAAGTATTTCCTGATGGTATCCATAATATTGTTCAATCCTTTGCAGTACTACAAGGATTGAACCCTCCTAATGGTACATGCGACTAAGTGATTCCCATATGGAGCGGTTGTGTAAATGATTCGGTTCACACCCCCAGTCTTCTGCTCCGTAGCAATTCAGGTCGCTTCCCGATGAATTCCATGCTCCAATTTCGTCTAATGGATAAGTCATTTCATCCGATACCTGTACGTTCAAGGCGGGGTTGCCTTCAGACTTCTAGAAGAAAGCAAAAGAGACCAATTCTTCTTTCCGCCGCAGATTCTTTCAATTTAATAGAAACGGGGGTTGCGCTCGACGGCATTCTGATGTACACTATCAATGGATCAAATTCAGAAATCCTTTCGAGGGGACTCAAAATCTTTGGACTTGAATCTTTCTCGTCAAATCTCCCTCTACTGAGACCGAGGGATCTCAAAACGAGAGTGATAGATAACAAGGAAAATTAGGTCTTGCAATCGACGGCATTCTGAGTTACAATAGAAATGGGTCGAATTCATAGATCCTTTCGAGGGGACTCAAAATCTTTGGAATTGAGATCTTTCTCGTCAAATCTCCCTCACTGAGGGAGATCCGATCGAGATTGATAGATAACAAGGAAAATTAGGTCTTGCAATCGACAGTTTTCTAGCTATAATTGATCTAGCTATGATTTCCTAGTGAACTGTAAATTCTTGGACAGGGCAATTTTGCAGCGACAATCCTCTGGACTTTGATAGTACATCTATGATTCATAGTTAGTCCAGGGGACGTTAAATCCCTTAACTTGGAATCGACTCCTTATCGTCAGGACGATTTTGCAGCGATAACAAATTAAGGCCCATGGCGGTCCCCTGGAATTGAAATCAAATCCAAGAAATTAGGTCTTGCGCTCTACGGCATTCTGTGTTACAATAGAAATGGGTCGAATTCATAAGATCCTTTCGAGGGGACTGAAAATCTTTGGAATTGAGATCTTTCTCGTCAAATCTCCCTCACTGAGGGAGATCCGATCGAGATTGATAGATAACAAGGAAAATTAGGTCTTGCAATCGACGGCATTCTGAGTTACAATAGAAATGGGTCGAATTCATAGACCCTTTCGAGGGGACTCAAAATCTTCCTTGGACTTGAAATCTTTCTCGTCAAAGTCTCCCTCTACTGAGACCGAGGGATCTCAAAACGAGATTGATAGATAACAAGGAAAAATTAGGTCTTGCAATCGACAGTTTTCTTAGCTATAATAGAAATGGGTCGAATTCATAGACCCTTTCGAGGGGACTCAAAATCTTTGGAATTGAGATCTTTCTCGTCAAATCTCCCTCACTGAGGGAGATCCGATCGAGATTGATAGATAACAAGAAAATTAGGTCTTGCGCTCGACAGTTTTCTTAGCTATAATAGAAATGGGTCGAATTCATAGATCCTTTCGAGGGGACTGAAAATCTTCCTTGGACTTGAAATCCTTCTCGATCGTCAAATCTCCTCACTGAGGGAGATCCGAGCGAGAGTGATAGATAACAAGGAGAATTAGGTCTTGCATTTGACGGTTTGATTTTGTATAATGTATCTAGTCCGATTCATAGACCCTTCCAGGGGACTGGAAATCCTTGGACTTGAAATCCTTTTCAGTGGACGGAAAAATCCTTGAAGAGGACTTCAAATCCTTAAAGAAGACAGGGGACTTGAAATCCTCTTCAGGGAACTGACAATCCTTGAAAGAGGACTTCAAATCCTTAAAAGAAGAAAAGGGACTTGAAATCCTCTTCAGGGAACTGACAATCCTTGAAGAGGACTTCAAATCCTTAAAGAAGAAAGGGACTTGAAATCCTCTTCAGGGAACTGACAATCCTTGAAGAGGACTTCAAATCCTTAAAGAAGAAAAGGGACTTGAAATCCTCTTCAGGGGACTGAAAATCCTTGAAGAGGACTTCAAATCCTTAAAGAAAGAAGACAGGGGACTTGAAATCCTCTTCAGGGGACTGAAAATCCTTGAAGAGGACTTCAAATCCTTAAAGAAGAAAGGGGACTTGAAATCCTTCTCAGGGGACTTCAAATCCTTCTCAAAGGACTCGAAATCCTTCTCAGGGGACTGAAAATCCTTGAAGAGGACTTCAAATCCTTATCGGGGACTTGAAATCCTTATCGGGGGCGGGGGACTTGAAATCCTTATCGGGGGCGGGGGACTTGAAATCCTTCTCAGGGGACTGGAAATCCTTGGATAAGACAGGGACTTGAAATCCCTTAAGAGTACGGGGGACTTGAAATCCCTTAAGAGTACGGGGGACTTGAAATCCCTTAAGAGTACGGGGGACTTGAAATCCCTGAAGAGTACGGGGGACTTGAAATCCCTTAAGAGGACTATAAATCCTTGGATAAGACAGGACTGGAAATCCTTGAATAAGACAGGGGACTTGAAATCCCTTAAGAGGACTTCAAATCCTTGGATAAGACAGGGGACTTGAAATCCCTGAAGAGGACTATAAATCCTTGGATAAGACAGGGGACTTGAAATCCCTGAAGAGGACTATAAATCCTTGGATAAGACAGGGGACTTGAAATCCCTGAAGAGGACTATAAATCCTTGGATAAGACAGGGGACTTGAAATCCCTGAAGAGGACTATAAATCCTTGGATAAGACGGGGACTTGAAATCCCTGAAGAGGACTGGAAATCCTTGATAAGACAGGACTTCAAATCCTTATAGATGGAGAGAGACGAAGAAACAGGATCGGTAGAGGAGGAGAAAGGGTTTGCTCTTGACGAGGAGCTGGGATGGAATCGATACAGAACAAATTTATGGATCCTTTTTCTTCCCGGGGACTGAAATCCTTCAACAGGAGGACTGAAATCCTTGGAGAGAACTATAAATCCTTCAGCAGGGGGACTAGAAGTCCCTCCAGGGGACTGGAAATCCTTTTCGATATAGAGAGACGAAGAAATAAGATTGGGAAAATAAGTAAAGGGTTGCTTTTGATGAGGGACTAGGATCGAATTGATAGAAACATTTCCCGGACCCCATCCATAGAGAAAGATGGGTGGTGGGGAAGTAAAAAGGTAAGGAATAAGGAGTAGAGCCTCGATGGTGAAATGGTAGACACGCCAGATTCAAAAATTTGGTGCTGAAGAGCGTGGAGGTCCGAATCCTCCTCGGGGCAGAAGGTCTCGTACCCTTATTCAGATCGAACCCTTATCTACTAAAAGCTTTATCAAAGGTTTATCAAAGATTTATTCTCTCTACCACTAGAGATTCACATTCAATTGATTTGCTTATCTCCCAAATGAGTACCTCCTCGGGGTAGGAGGTCTCGTACCCTTATTCAGATCGAACCCTTATCTATTCAAAGGTTTATCAAAGATTTATCCTCCTCTACACTAGAGATTCACATTCAATTGATTTGCTTATCTCCCAAATGAGTACCTCCTCGGGGTAGGAGGTCTCGTACACTTATTCAGATCGAACCCTTATCTACTAAAAGCTTTATCAAAGATTTATCCTCTCTACCACTAAAGATTCACATTCAATTGATTTGCTTATCTCCCAAATGAGCACTCGAATACTTCCTCGGGGCAGAAGGTCTCGTACCCTTATCAGATCGAACCCTTATATACTAAAAGATTTATCAAAGATTTATTCTCTCTACACTAAAGATTCACATTCAATTGATTTGCTTATCTCCCAAATGAGCACTCGAAATACCTCCTCGATTCGAGAGACAAGTGGTCTCTCCGGTGCCTCCCAAACTCCCAATAGGAAGAAAAATCCTCGGAGGATTCTGGTCTTTCCAGTGCCCAACCCTCAAACATGGGGATGCAAATCCTCCGATTGTTGATTATTGAGACCAGAATTCTCCGCCGTCCGGGATTTGGATATGAAGTATTAGGTATCGAATAGGAAACACCTTCTGCTTTCTTTCTCAAGTGAGGCTGGGACTCAGAACCCGAGATTCGAGGAGATCCAAGTAGGTCTTTCAACGGGACTAGAAATCCTTATCAGGGGACTTCAAATCCTTGAAGAAGACAGGACTGGAAATCCTTGAAGAAGACGGGGGACTTGAAATCCTTCGAGGGGACTAAAAATCCTAGTTACCTGAGGTGGGACTGAAAGTCGTAGTAGCCAATTAGAGTGTGATGAAACTGCGTCACGAGACCCCCAGTATCTGGACTAGGACCAGAAATCCTAGTAGTTAGTCGGGGCATTAGTTAGGATGTCACCAAGAATCCCTATTAGTGAATTTGAATGAACTAAAATTTTGGGATTCGGTTAGATGGTCCATCCCCTAAGGACCCGGGGTCCTTAGAGCCCTTCCAATGGAAAACAATGGAAAGGACTTGAAATCCTGATTATCTAGTTGGATACGGGAAAATCCAAACTTTAGAATGAATTTTGAATGTAAAGATGATATGAGGGGAATGCCCCTCCTTCCTCCCCCATATTACCGTTGATCACCGAGAAATTGAATCTCCGGAGAATCTCAAACAGAATGGATCGACATCTTCATCAAGGATTTGTTCCGATAAGGATGTTGGAAAACTACTACGTCCTCTACGAACTACTTCCTACATTTTCCATATAAGAGATTCCTACTCCTTCTTGATTTCGAATGTTGCTTCCATCTCCCGAATAGGAAGACTCCGAAGTGATCTATAACTTAGTAATTATCCGAATTCTATAAGCAGAAGTTATTGCATCAGTAAGGGGAAAAGATGTATCTCCTTTCACCAATTCGAATCCTGAAATAGCCCTATATATTGCTAGGGATCCAGACTGAGTCAAGAATATCCGAGATTTTATGATGCGATATCGAATTCCCATTCAATAATTGTCTTGTTATTCGATCCGGTGACGTCCACTAAATCGAAATAGATTGAATAGGTAGTGGTAACTTTCAAACAACATGTTATGAATGAGAAAATCTTTGGATGAGTGACGATTCCGTCTCATCCATCTATCTCTATGAACCATAAGCCTGAAACGAAGGAATCGCTCTTGCAAATCTTCCATTGGAATGCTTTGATACGAGTGAATAGGAACAAATATCTGCGGGTATTGCAAATATATATGCATGAATTTATGTTTCTTTGACGTATTCAAAGTGTCGTTCTTCACCCGAAGGGAAATTCTTCCACCGCTTGGTAGATAATTCAGTTATCGATTTCCGGTCATATCCACGAAGAAGAAAGAAATTTCTAATCTTTCATTTGAGAATGTTTCTCGCGCTCCCTCCTCGTACCGTAAGTAACATAAAAGCCTCCGTACCAGTTCTTGTTTCGCTAATAAACTATGACGTGAAGAGGGAATGTTATGATCCGGCTGAGATAGAAGCATGGGATCCCAGGTGAAGCGCCCCCCAGGAATAGAATTGGTTCATCGGATCGATTACATTGCGTTTCGTATTGATTAGATGAGTTGGGGATTCCTAATTCAAGAAAATTGCTCGCGTAATGATAGATTATCCAATTAATTTTCTAATCTTTTAATGTCTCTTTGTCTCGATTTACCCGAGGCTCTCTTGTAACTGAAAAGATATCCTTTTCTCTTATGCGATTTTCTTTCCACTAGACTTAATCTTATTCAATTCGAAATCCCGTTGGGGGATTTGATCCTGATTCCGATGAAAAAGATCGAATTATACAAATTATTCGATTCGGATAATACTCTTATCGATTCATAACTGCCACTTCGCATGAAACCAAACGCCAAAATTTGGGGGACCAAGTAATCCCACGCGACAACTTCCTTCGGAATCGAGTCTACTTCACTCGACTGTTCCATTTCAGAATCAGTTGGAATCTTAGACACCCCCTTCTTTGTAGATTTATAAGAACGACTCGCAGAGATTATATCTGGAGAATACCTGGGTTCGATGGAAGAAGGAAGAGGAGGACTATTAGCGAATTGACTTCTACTTCTACAGATTTCTGAACATAAGAAATCCCTCAAAAGGTTTCCGAGATACCACAGGCTAAGTTAGAATCATTCTCTACAACTTTATCAATAACAACGAGATTCTCTTCCTCTCTCATATCCATTCCGAACCAAGGATCACGAGCTGCTAATCCGGCAATAGCCTAAGATATGCGAAGTATAGCGAATTCCTTAATTGTTGACTCGGTTATTAAAGGTTCCAAATACCAGTTTTACAAGTGGTAAAACCTCTTCTTCAGTGTATTACTACCAATAAATGAGGGATCTGCAGGGAAGTATCTATCAAACCATTTTTCAGAATAGCTTTTCCTATATTGTAAGGAAGTATTTCATATCCAGAACCGAATCGGATTCCGTTACCTATATACGTAACAATTGAATTTTGTCTACGTAAAGCTAATTTAATTGCACTATCGGATACAATCTTTCTTCTTCTAGAAGTAGTGATTAATAATGCTTCATTAGCAGGAGAAAATAGATCTCGTTTGCTATAACCCGTAGTTCCAGACCCAGTACCTTCGAGAAAAGAGGGATCAGCTTCTATTTCAAAGCCTTTGACACGCGAGAGAATTGACAATTCTTTTTGACGCTGACGCCTGTTAGACCCTCGGAGATTTATCAATTAGTTCGACCAATTCGGAGCTATTGAAGCTGGATCTACCTTTGCAGGTACATGAGTCGAAGCAATAACGAGATTCTTGCGAATGCAAGGATTCCTGCGCCCATTACCGATACTCCTCAATATTAGGCAGAGTAAGAATCTGGGATCGGCTTCTAATCTGTGATACAGGCGATTAACATTCAACTCATGAATGTCTTGAATCCATATCGTACAGGGAGACATCTCTTTTGCTATTGCAAAAATAAGATTCAATCGGTTTACGCTCTGTTTCGAAATGAAAGTCCCACGTACATTATTGAAATATGATCTGTTGTATAACAACTTCCTCAATGGCAGTCTCACCGACGGAAAGTAGGAATTGGATGCTATATCCCTAACTACATAAGATCGTCCAGTTTCTATGGGTCCTACTAGTGGAACTCCTTCAGATGGTAATAATCCTGATGAAAGCAAAATAGGTACGTCACGACATGGAATATTCGGAATGCCTTTTCGTCTCATTGTCGCTGAAAGGAGAATATTTCTTTCAAGGGCAAGAAGAGCCCACTTCTCCGCAGGATCCAACTCACAGATCTCGTAATTTGATAGATCATTTTGACGAATCCGAAGTAGGTATGACAAAAGATTAGATCCTTCTTCTGGGGTGGGTTCGTGATTAATCCCACCGCTCAATGAATCGTAATTGGAATTTAATTTCGATTCATACTTGGAAATAGTTTTATTTGTCACTAGATATTGAGTCAGTAATTGTTTATTAATCTTAAGGGTGTCGGAGCTTTTCCTACGAAGTATCCACGAATCTAGTTCATTTTTCACAAGGTAATAGAAGATTATATTATTTGTATAATTCAGGAATCTCTTCAGGGAATGTATCAGTAGATCTTTCGTTTACATTTACCTTGTCGAGGGAGAATACATTACCTTTTCCAGATAAAACCCACGCATTGGGTCTATTAAATATCCGGTGATATTGAAACGTTTCCACAAGTGAGGGGAATTGGAACCCGAAACAGCAGATAAATAATGCTTGAGAAATGCAAGAACAAATAATATCGAGAAAACGAGGTAGGATGGGGCATACTTATTCGAAAATCTAAAGACTGACCATCTCGAATGCGACACCTGCGTTTAGTTAGTAATTTCTTCGAAAATAGAGAGATCTATTTTAGATAATACGTTACTGATGGAATCGTTTCTGAATCTTGATCTTAGGCTTAACGATAAACAAGCTCTAGCATTACCTATATCCTCAGCAACTCTTTCCGTAATTCCGGGGAAAGTGTAATTCAAGTCATCACTTACTTTGAGTACTATTTCTGGATATATCTCTCTAATCAGATCATAAAAGTATCTCCACCAGTTAGGGGTGAAAAACCGAGGTATATATTCTCCGAATGGGCTCCATTTCTCGCAGATATTGTCTCTCCAAAAGATCCAAGAGATCTTATATTTGTTTAAATCCTTTGATAACTCATCGAAATTAATGAGATGAGATGGAAGAATAGGTTCTTTTTAGACACGTGTATCTGCAAGCCTCGTATTTTCGTACAGAACCTTCTCTCCAGTTAATCCTGTTGGAGATCTTGATGCTACACTGCTGCATAATGAGAATTTCTTTGACCAATAAAGCGTCTCAGATTCTTCTGATTCCCAAAAATAACCAATGTGTGAATCATTTTGATAGAATTGATTCCCAATAGAATCATTCCTCGAGTTTGATCTCTTCTCAATGGATCCCTCCGAATCGACTTGATCCACTCCCGAATTTTTGAGACGGGGTCGAGATCGCCAATCAGCCGATAGCTTAGAGTTTATCAATGTTCTTTCCAAGTAATTTCCATCGCTACCACATGAAGATAGAGACGAATCTCCCGTTTCGCGAGGAGATAAGTTCAACCCCGTCAGTAGTCCTCTTAGATCCGAAATAGAGTCAAGAAATCTATCTGAATGAGTTAGTGGTGGTATCGCAGATTCATCCAGATCAGATGGAGTCGATTCGGTTGTTGCGAGTATATGATCAATAGTTTCCCTTTCCGTTCGTTGCGAGGAATTGGGTAACAACGAATCAGACACTTGGGATTGAATAGATGAAGTGATATTTTTTGTATCTAAGGATCCTATTTCAAGAGATGGGATGACTTCATCACCGGAGCCCGTATACGAATTCTCTAAGATGTCAGAGTAACTACTGCTGTATCCTCCAACCAACGAATCCCTTCTTCTGATTATTGAGATAAAATCCCTTCCGGCACAGTTCAATACGGGTAAATGCGAGTAATCTATAAAGTTTGGTGTATCTACTTCATCGGAAATGGATCCCGAAATACTCCCAATATTCCTATTCGAACCTTTCCCATAATTCAAATTATCCAGAAACAGATCCCAATCCTGCCTTCCCGTAGCGGAATAAGCACCATTCGGGAGTTTTGTTCCAATACATTCGATACAGGATGATTCAACAAGAAATGGATTAACTGCGGGTTTTAGGAAGATTGAGGAGCCTACCGATTCTTCATCCATTAACAATCCGGACTCGATGAAGAAACTATCTTTTCTACCGAAGATTCTCTTGAGAAAGGATATCTTCTCATCGAGGTTGAGTGAACTCAGAAGGAAATCAAGCAGTGGATAATCTATATTGTTCAATTTATAGACAAGATAATCAATCCCATCTGTCGAAGCTTCTTCACTAATATACTTGGGAATAATGATTCGGTAAATAGATGATATATTGGTAAATTCCTTGGGATACTTGTTGTTCCTCCCAGCCGTACTACGAATAGTGATACCAATATTATTTAGTGCTAATATCGACAGATCATAGATTGATCTACCTAAGTCGGATCTTATTTCTGCGAATACTCTCTTGGAAGGGGAAAAAGACAAGTCTCTGATTGTATCAAGCCACCTGTGCACATTTGACCGAACATCTGGATATTCATCAATTGGGGAAATAATACATTCATGCAACAAACGCTCTATGTTACCCCTCCATTCCAATAATCTCTATTCAATTGCAATTCTTGTTACACCAGTAGATCCCTCGCCCCCCTCCCGGCTACCCAATTGATAGTTGATTCTGGATAGATATTCACTAGCTAATGTACAGAAATAGTCACGCGAAAAGAGCGTGTATACTGAGTAGAGAGATATTAACCTATTTCGTTCATATACCCTAACTAGAGAGTATGTTGAAGATATGTTACCTCCCTCTCCCGATTCATCTGAAAAAGTAGGATTTTCACTTCCATCAGTTCTTTCTACAGGTACATCGAAAAGGATCTCTAAACGGTTTGAAATAATCTTATCAAGATCGAAGTATGCGCCATTTTGCATCTCTGATTCCTCGTCAAGTATTCCACCAAATGATAGATCTCCTCTCGATAGAAAGGCTTTCCTAGGTTCCTCGCTACTACTACCAATTCTTACCTTACTGGAAATCAAATTCGATTTTTTAACTCTTAAAAGAAATCCAGTCAGTCGGTTTCTTGATTCATTTATTAGTTGTGAATAGGCGTGTAGAATAGAAAATTCCCCCTCATTTCCGTGGGAATCTAACCCCAATAATTGGAAGAACCACTTACGATTCTAGGAAGAATCAATACATTTATTGGAATCATTTTCTGCTATTCCCGCTACAGAAGGGGAGAAAGGATCTCCCAACAATAAAGGAGAGTCGAGTGTAAAATGCCGACAATCTCTCTCTACTTTCCATAAATGAGATATTCTTCCGATACCGAAAGACACGGAATTCTTATATCATTCTTCTGCCAAATATGTCTTAATATTAATAGGAGTTCCATCGGCGGTGGGACCCATACCTAGTTCATGTATAGATGATTCTGTTGAAAAGCCGTGACTCACCGCCTCTGGAGAATCATCAGTGGATATTGCTCTTTCCTCCGGAGAGTAACTGCCTACAAAGCCATTTCCAGATCTTTTCATTGAATCATATTCTGGATTTCTCTCCTCACTTCAACTAGATAAACAAGTATCTTCGATAGGTATCTCCTTCCCAACCTTCTGATTTCTGGAATCAGACTCATCCCTTGAGTTGCTATGAAAAGCCTCCAATTCTCTAGATGTCTCTATTTGTGAGGAGACATACTTCGAGAAACCACAGGAAATTTCTAGTAATATACTTGGTACCTCAGTGAGTAATTGATTATCCGATAGATAATCAAGTTCGATAAATCTCTTTTCTAAGAGAGATCTCGTTAGATTCAATTCGCGCTCATCCTTATTCCATGGAGAAGGACTTTGGTGACAGGAATGCCACATATAAAAATCGGCGTAATCCCGGAATAGTGTCCAACTCCCCTCGTCAATGGAATTTAACCAATCTCTTATATCGCTATAGGATAGGGATACACCATCACGAGATGACATTGTATTCTTATGGGGTGGAAATAGAGACAAATTGGAGAGACCCTTCCGCTCGGAATAGAACGGTGATTCATCTCCCTGCCGATCTACTGAATCCCTGGATTCGAGTAACATTTTGTCCCAAAAGTCCGATATTACGGGAATGAAGGAATCGCTTCTTAATGTTGCTGTTTGTAGCCAATTAACCCTTTGCTTGTCATGGATTTTCCGGAGAAGTAACGAATCAGAATCATTTTAGTAACAGTCATCCTTACGAAGTATCACATTTATATAGAATTCAAAAAACTCATTTGAATCTTCTAGATTCTTATCCCCCAGTGATTTTTCAATCCTCTCAGTCACATCTCTGGATATATTCTTGATGGGGAGTGGATCCCTCATCAGCCGGACCCTCCATCCATCTGAAACCGAAGGATCCATCGCACTATATATGGGAACTTGCGGTTCTTCCCTCGTCGAAGTTGTGGAAATATTTCCGTTTGAATCCGAATAGTAAGAATTACGTGTCTTTCCCTTTCTATCCTTTTCAGCAGGTGAGCATCTTATTGATAGAGAAAGAGGATAGAAGGATTCAACAGAATTTGTTGCTGGTTTTTTTACTACTCCACCAGTTCTATTAATTAGTTTCGCTAGATCTATAGAACCTCCTTCGATCAAATTTCTCTCACCTGAACGATGCATAGGAATTGGTATTGTTAGTAACATCAGGATTCCCGGAGTCACGCTATTACCCCGCTTCATTGAATCGCGCAGATTCCGTAAAAAGATTGAACTCAGAATTCATAAGTCAAATAATTTGATGGAGGGTTCATAACTGGAGAATAGACCAATTAGAAATTCCCCTAGATCTTGATTTTTCAATGATTCAAATGAGTAGTGGAATCCATCGGTTTCTGCTAACTTCGGAACTTCAGAGAATAAATCTGGACTTCTTACTTTTTCTTCTCCCACTTCTCTTACCTCATGATCTCTCTTCACTTTATCTATATGTGGTAGATACTACCCACCTCTCACATTCCATTATATAGATAATATCGAAAGATTCAAGGCCCAAGGAGTGAGTACTTTCGATGTGGTGATTTGTGGGTGTATTCGTACCTACCTGAAGCTGTCTCGGGAATCTCGAATTGTTGAAGAAACCTATCTATGTCTTATCTATCTCCTCATCAACTTATTTTATTCCGAGTGATAAAGACGAGTTCTCCAACCTGATGGGCGAACGACGGGGATTGAACCCGCGCGTGATGGATCCACAATCCATTGCCTTGATCCACTTGGCTACGTCCGCCCCCTACTTTCCCTATTCAGCTTTCTTAACTGGGAGAGAACAAGATCTACTAGGGTCATTCATTCGATGCGCGTACGTATTATTCGTCTATATATTAATACAAGAAAAAATATGTTAGGTGAAAAATGTATTCTCAATCTATTCCAGTGGGTACGGGACTACAAGCGTTCCGCTAATCAGAATGAGAATATCTTTGATTCCCATTCTCTGTAATCCTAGAAGGGTGTTTCAAAGATTCCCCAGAATCCAAGATTGGAAACTGATAATTGTAAGATTATGGCGAGATATTACTATTATTTCTATTCATTCCATCGGACGAATCTCCATTAAATACCAAACCTTATGCGAGGTTTGGTATTTAGTGATGCTGCACGACCAGACAGGTATTATCCGTTTACAGAAGGAGCTTCAACAGAAGCTAAGTCTAGAGGGAAATTATGAGCGTTACGTTCATGCATAACTTCCATACCTAGGTTAGCACGGTTGATGATATCAGCCCAGGTGTTAATAACACGACCTTGGCTATCAACCACGGATTGGTTGAAGTTAAAACCATTCAAGTTGAATGCCATGGTGCTGATACCCAAGGCAGTAAACCAGATGCCTACTACGGGCCAAGCGGCTAAGAAGAAGTGCAGAGAGCGAGAATTGTTAAAGCTGGCATATTGGAAGATCAAACGGCCAAAATAACCGTGAGCAGCTACGATGTTGTAGGTCTCTTCCTCTTGACCGAACTTGTAACCTGCATTAGCAGACTCATTCTCAGTAGTTTCTCTGATCAAACTAGAAGTTACCAAAGAACCATGCATAGCACTGAATAGAGAGCCGCCGAATACGCCAGCTACACCCAACATGTGGAAGGGATGCATAAGGATGTTGTGCTCAGCCTGGAAAACGATCATGAAGTTGAAAGTACCAGAAATTCCTAGGGGCATACCGTCAGAGAAACTTCCTTGACCGATTGGGTAGATCAGGAACACAGCGGTAGCAGCTGCAACGGGAGCTGAGTACGCAACAGCAATCCAAGGACGCATGCCTAAACGGAAACTAAGTTCCCACTCACGACCCATGTAGCAAGCTACACCAAGTAGGAAGTGAAGAACGATCAGTTCGTAAGGACCACCATTGTATAGCCATTCATCAACGGAAGCTGCTTCCCAGATTGGGTAGAAGTGTAAACCGATAGCTGCAGAAGTAGGAATGATAGCACCGGAGATAATGTTGTTTCCGTATAGCAAAGAACCGGAGACAGGCTCACGAATACCATCGATATCTACAGGGGGAGCTGCGATGAAAGCAATGATGAATACAGAGGTTGCGGTTAATAAGGTGGGAATCATTAAGACACCGAACCATCCGATGTAAAGACGGTTTTCAGTGCTGGTGATCCAGTCGCAGAAGCGACCCCATAGGCTTGCGCTTTCGCGTCTTTCTAAAGTTGCGGTCGTGGTAATTTTTGGTTTTCGAAACGATTGGTGATTACCCAAGCTGATGAGCCTGTTGATCCATAGTATATCACAGAATCCCACCTGTGTCAACTAATCTAATATTGATTGAATATCCGAAGAAACGGGAAGACTTCCCTTTGTTTTCGCACGATACTTCTTCAAACCTTGACTCTCTTTTCAGACGCATTTCCCTTTTATTATCATAAACCACGGGAAAGTCAACGTTAGTTCGGCTCCTCGAGTACATCATGGGAGATGCCAGCTTTGCCTTAGATGTACTACGACTCAATCATCGATTCGAGGTGAGGGACATACAGGATAAATATCTGCTGGCGTTGCCTGACATCCCCCCCCCCCCCCGAGGTGAGTAGTCCGCCCCAGGCGGAGATAGTTGAGAATGGTGGGAGTCGCGGGGATGCGGGCAGTGCCAATCATGTCGATCATGTCGATTGTGTCGATTGTGTCGATCATTCTAGTCATGTCGATCATGTCGATCATGTTGATTGCGTCGATTGCGTCGATCACTTTGGTCATGTCGATCATGTTGATCATGTCGATGATGTTATGGACTTTACGATTCGACACTAGTCTTTCTCTTTTTCATGAGGTACTATACCAGTGACAAAATTTCCCCTATGACTTGGATATTCTTTCTCCCATTATTTAATTTCTGCTTATCCATATGCTTCTGGCGTATCTTGATTCCTAATACCCTGCGCTCCGGAGTAGAAGGTTTCAATCCACCAATAAGAGGTTGTGGATTGAAACGAACCCGGAACTAACGGAAATGGGCAAAAGCCTTATTAGCTTCTGCCACCTTGTGAGTCTCCTCCTTCTTCCGTACAGCACTACCAGAATTTCTGGCAGCATCCATTAATTCATCACTTGATCTTAAAGCCATACTTCGACCTGAACGTTTTCGACACGCGATCAATAACCATCGGATAGCCAAAGCTCTTCCTTCTGCAGGTACTACTTCAACGGGGACTCGATAAGTCGATCCACCTACACGTTTGGATTCTGTTACTATATCGGGAGTTACCCTACGTATTGCTTGTCGCGGGACAGACAGTGGATTCTTATTCGTCTTTTCCTTAATCCGCTTCATAGCCTGATAGAGAATCTGATAAGCCAATGATTTCTTGCCATCTTTAAGAATACGATCAACCAACATGTTTACTAATCGATTACGATAAATCGGATCCGATTCTATATTTTTCTTTTTGTTCGCTACATTGCTCCGGTGTAACATGAGTTTACAGATATGTCGGATTCCGATTCTATCTCGACTGTATCTTAGAATCTTATTTGGGCTTTTTCACTCCATATTGTAGGGTGGATCCGCCGGTTAGTCGAGGATCTCCCCCCAAACTGCACGTGCGACTTTCATCGAATGCAGCTTTCCATATGATTGAATAGAAAGTCTTGAAGTAAGTTCGGGTTACTTCAATGAATCATATTTACTCATTAGGCATTGAGTATCCGTTTCCTCTTCATCATCCCACGAATAGGAGAAGGGAAATCCCGTATTTCATTTATCTCACCAAGAATGTCCGTGGGTTTATTGATCCAATTACCAAATGTTCACAAAACCTCCACTGAATCTCCATAATCGTAGTCCGAACTCGTTCTGAGAGAGAGAAGACATTCGAAGATTTTCCAAATAAATGGGAGTCCGGGTAAGACTCAACTTACTGGAATGCAATACCCTGGACACCGAGTTGTTTCACACGAATAAGATAATAATCAATCTCCGTAATAGCAGGCTTCGGTCCCCTGGCAACATTCCCACTATCGGGTCGGCTATGCATTTGACATATCAGAACAACCGATACGGAATCATTGCGATGATACAAGTTACGACAATGTTCTGCAACGCACTGGAACGCCCCTTCTTACGATCCTTTACTCCTACAGCATCTAAAGTTCCTCTAACGATATGATATCTTACACCAGGTAGGTCCTTCACCCTCCCGCCTCTCACAAGGACCACGGAATGTTCTTGCAAATTATGGCCAATACCTGGTATGTAAGCCGTTATCTCGAACTTGGAGGTTAATCGAACTCTGGCGACTTTCCGTAGGGCAGAGTTAGGTTTTTTTGGTGTAGTTGTGGAATAGTTGACAGATGAGTCAGTTTCAGTGTCACTCTACAGAACCGTACGTGAGATTCTCACCTCATACGGCTCCTCGTCATTCAATTAATACTAAGAATAGAAGTACGAAATACCTTTCGGTTGTTACCCGATACAAGAGGATTCACAAAATAATTTTGATATTCCATTCTTTCATTTTCAACTCCCTCCTGTGTGTTTGCCTCTACCTCCTCCCTATCCCCCAAATCGATTCGCTAGTCTACTTA
>NW_028239424.1:2500-25000 GCF_047967505.1 Dipteris shenzhenensis | reverse complement strand
ATTGAATCCTCTATCGGTTGATCGACTATATGGTTATAGTCCCGATTCGGCATACGGGTGTGGGAGAACTACCTCATTACTGAGAATCTCGAATGTGGATAATGTAAATCTTCAAAGATACTATCGGTTTCTACGATATATATTATGAGGAGGTACCTCCCCCTCCCCTGACGTAAGTGAAGTATTATCCCTATTGAAGGGAGGTACATCATCTAGACTATCTTCTATCCTACTGGAAATGGATGAATCTCCCCGGGTGGGATTTGAACCTACGACCAATCGGTTAACAGCCGACCGCTCTACCGCTGAGCTACCGAGGAAAGTGGCAGATGATTCAATCCCATATACTTCCAGAGACTCTTGTTCCTTGAGCCGCCCCTTGATCTGCAAGACGTTAACCACTCGAAGACCCAAAGCTTTCTTCGAGACTTCATGAACCTCGCGTACACCCTAACTCTCATTATAGGAAGAAGCAGTAATGATAGCAATCCCTTTTGCCTTCTCGGATAGAGCCTACGAATCGGGGGGGGGGCTGGTGTGGAAGATCTCGGTCATGGTTGATCTTGGTCGTGATTGATCGCCCCCCCCCCAACCCCAAGATGCATATCGATCGATCACCAATCACTAGTTTCTATTTCTCCTTTTCCGGAAAACATAGTAGAATAGTCACAGGATACTTATAGAGGTATAAGGAATATCTTGGAAAGGAGAAGAAAAAAACTCTTAGGAGACAAGAGAAACGAAGGCAGTTAGCAGTAGAATAATACCAATCATCAATCCGAATGAATAAGAAGATACTCTCCCGCCCTCCCCATATCTTGCGCTTTCTCCACCTATGGAACTCAAAATACCGGTGCCATTAATAATTCCGTCAATTACCCATTGGTCGAAAAGAAGAGTTAACTCACCCAGGAATCGAATACCTCTCACTAGAAGGATATCGTAGTAATGATCGATGTAACCCCGGTTGTGTGACCAGTCCCCAATGAGACGGTTAAATGAACCCATAGATTGTTTGGCAAAAGGATCAATATCACCGCAAGGTTGTGTGTGAGAGGATATCGGTCCATAAATCACGTAGGAGATAGATATTCCGGCTAGTGATAGACCAACCGAACCTGCTGAATCTATTAGCAATTGTACCAAATTTTCGGGATTGTTGTTGTCCTCTGAAAAGCCTGCAAGGGGAGTTAACCACTCGGATAGCAAATCGGGACCAGTTTCTCCTCCAGCGAGATTGACTCCTATTGATCCAACCAACGAAGTTGGTATCGACAGTACTACTGAAGGCAATACCATCGAAACGTCTGATTCCTTAGGATATAGAGACTCAGAACGAATATTGGACTCTGCAGAAACTTTTCTATCGACTGAATCTTCCCCGTCATAACCTCCTGCTGAATCGACTCCTTCGTCTCGCGGGGGTGGAGGAACATCATACCCATCTCCACTCGTTGCTATCGTTTTGGTGTTACTCCGAATGACACTATTCATAGAGGAATGGGATGAATTGGTACCGCCACCGGCGCGTAGATTCCCCTCAAACGTGAGGAGATAGATGCGGAACATGTAGAAAGCAGTTGGAACTGCTGTGAATGAGGCTATACATCCGGGGGGAAAGGAACGTAGCCAACTCTTTGCAATAATTTCATCTTTGGACCGGAAACGAGCTAGAGGTGGTATACCACAGAGAGAGAGAGTACCTGAAAGAAAAGTGATTCCAGTAATTGGCATATATTTTCGCGAACCACCCGTGGGAGACATATTTTGACTTCTATTGGGAGAGTATCCGACAACCCTTTCCATCGAATGAATTACTGAACCGGATCCGGGAAATAGCAAAGCTTTGGGATGGGCATGTGTAATGAGGTGAAACAACGAAGGGTTTATAAGCACCGAGACCTAGAGCCAGCATCATGTAGCCCAATTGAGACATAGTAGAATAAGCTAAACCTTTCTTGATATCCTTCTGGGCAAGAGCTATCGTCGCTCCCAGTAGAGCCGTTATTCCGCCTATCCAGGAGATAACATTCATGCTTAGAGGTAAGGTTTCAAACAATTCAAGCATTCGAGCTACAAAAAAAATTCCCGCAGCTACCATAGTAGCGGCGTGTATAAGAGCCGAAATAGGTGTGGGTCCTTCCGTTGCATCGGGCAACCATACGTGGAGTGGGGATTGTGCAGATTTAGATACCGGACCCAAAAATGGTAGAGGAGCACATGTATTGGCAAGGGAGGAGCCGGCGCTGTTGTTATCAATCAACTCACTAAATCAATCACACGATTCGCGGATCTCGAAACTACCAGTTATCCAATACGTACCTAATATACCCAATAATAATCCGAAATCTCCTGTACGATTAGTTGCAAAAGCTTTTTGGCAGGCATTAGCAGCACTTGGTCGTGCGAACCAAAAACCTATCGGCGAGTAAGAGCACATCCCTACTAATTCCCGAAAAACATGAATCTGTATTGGATTGGGACTGAACACTAATCCTGACGTGGAGGCAGTGGAGAAACTTAAATAGACGGGAAACCTTACGTATCCCTAGTCGTGACGCATATGACTATCACTGTAAATCATAACCAAGACACCTATGGTGGTGACTGATATCGACGTAATGGAAGTAAGTGAATCAACTGAAAATCCTATCTTTGGAGAAATATCGTCGTTGGGAATCCATGACCATGAGTATTCAAAAGTGGAGCGACCAGTAACTTGTTGCCAGAATGTTGCGATAGAGACGGACATAGCTGCGGCTAATGAAAGAACACTGAGCATAGCACGTATACGACGAAGGCTCTTAGTGGCTTTTGGAAAAAGAAACGATGCCAATCCGATCAAACCAGAGGTTACGAATGGGCGTGAGGGGACAATCCAAGCACATTCATAAGATAATTCCATAAACATATTTAACCCGGGTTGGAACTCTTTCTGTCAATAGTTGTCAGATATATGGAGCGTCGAAGAATGGAATATATATGGACAGGTGAGATCACGCGTATCAAACCGAATAATCCATTTGTTTCTCGTTCTGGTGCGAGCCCGGCGTCGAGACTTGACAGGAATCAAATGTGTCGGAGATACTTATCTAGGTTCCATTTTTTGACCCCAAACCGATTGAGTTGTTTTGGGTTATTTTTCACACGACAAGACTATTACGGATAGACATGCAGCAATTGATACTGGAGGAAAACAACTCCGAGTAGAACCGGGGAGATTCTATGATGTTCGTCACTTCGCTCTGCTTGGGCACAACGCATCAGAGTCCAATACGGTAATGTCGATATATCGAGTTTCATTGGTTTGTCACGGATCCAAAATTGATCTCGGACATCCCCGGCTGAGTAACGCAACTGCTAGGGGGCGCGTCTTGCATCCCTGTTTCGAGAGGAAGAAAGTGATACGGAAGATCCATTCTAAGAAGAAGACGCGAAGGAAATCGGGATACAGACAGGATTTGGTTCGATCTGTAGTAGATCCCATTTGCTTAAATGGAAAGGAGTTGGTTGGTTAGCAAATTGTTATCATAAAGAAGTCAATGATTCTTGCTGGGATTCTTTTGCATAGAATGGAAACCCAGTTCCCCCAGTTGTTCCCCTTCTAATGATTCTACGCAATCACCCCCTCCCTCATTATATTGATTCTACTCGTACGTATCAACATACTCGTCGCATTCATTTCGATGATAAAACCGAATAGATAGATTTCATTATGGCAGTTCCAAAAAAACGTACTTCTAGGTCGCGGAGGAAGATTCGCAATCATATTTGGAAGACCCAAACTAATGAAGTAGCATCGAAAGCTTTTTCTCCAGCTAAATCCATTTTGACTGGACGGTCGAGAAGTTTTTACTATGTGACAAATGAAAAAATTTCTGAAACTGGTCAGTAGTACTCCCCGGTTGTAACAGGAATTGCCGTATCAATAGGACGTGGGGTCGGTCGGAATAGATAGTGAACTATTTGTTTGTTGGAACGGGGAAGACGAGATAAGTGATTGTCAGGGAACTTATTGATGAATTTGGATCCCTAGTAAGTAGTACGGGTACATGTTGATATTATTGCGTGACGGTACCGTGCGGTAAATAAAATCCAAATACTAACAGAGTTGTATCAATGAATGTTGGTAATAACCACGAGGGGGGGGGGGTTACGTGCATGAAGAAGGAGCCCAATCCCTCTCTTCCTTCCTATGATACAAGGGTCTCGATCACGATCATCGATTTATCTCTATCCCTACTACGAATGGGTATGGGTCGATAACACCCAAAGAGAATCGGGAGATAAATCTGCGTTCCCGGAACGGGAACGTCTTCTATTCCGTTTAAAATATGTTCCGACCTCGTTTATTCGGAATAGCAGGATTTGAACCTGCGACCTCCATCACCCCAAGATGGCACGCTACCGAGCTACGCCATATCCCGTTATTCCTATACAAGTATAGCGCCGTATACCTAATCAACTATAGACAGGGAAGGTCCCTTGTTGTGCGTGTGTACTCTCCCCCAGGAAGATTGACGATTCACCCGAAGATGTGATATCATTAATTACGATAAGTATAACGAGTAGCGAGCCGCTATGGTGAAATTGGTAGACACGCTGCTCTTAGGAAGCAGTGCTAGAGCATCTCGGTTCGAATCCGAGTAGCGGCATTTAATTTCAACCTGCAGGCGAGGGCTGTGTCTGATACAACCACTGGGAAAAGCAGTAGGAATAGGGAATTCTCCCCGTTTCGACGTTTAAGGGGTAAACCCGAAATCTCCTGGGAATAATGGGTGGGTGGTACATACTCTCCAAAATCTCACTAATTCACTGGATTCTCCTCATTACGATTCACACCGATATAGAGCACATATTCGCTCACATTTCTTTTCTTACGCTTCTTTCCGTCACTCTGTTTCACCGGATGGGGCTGGCTCGCAAGCTCAAGAGACTCATTAGTTTGAGCGTTGGAGGTATGACAATTGCTTTCATCTGTATAACGGGATTTACGACGATTCGTCGGATTCAACCCAAACATCTACCACCGAGCAATCTACATGAATCATCTATGTTTCTTTCACGGAGCTTCTCCCCAATGCATGTAATTATGAGAATTAGGAGTCGGAACGAATGGTCAGGTGCAGTCACGGCACCAGGTGCCATGTCGACCCATGGATTCGCAACTCTGGGTCTTCCTGAGGAAATGCAACAATCCACACCGCTAGTACCTGCTCTGCAACCTCATCGGTTAATGACGCATGTAAGTATGATGCCACTAAGCCATGTGACTTCGTTATGTGGATCTCCATCAGCAACATCTCCACCGATTGCCACCTATGACGCAGAACAATTTTCTATCCCCGGTCCAAATCAAGAATTTCCTACCTGGACCCCCTCTCCGGGAGTGGATATACACTGCTACGAGCAGGCAGGAAGTAATCCGAGAAACAGTTTTCATCGACTATCCTTGAATTCACGTAGGTGCCGATTGATCCACCAATTGGACCGATGGAGTTATCGAATCATCAGCTTAGGGTTTCCTCTACTGACTGTTGGTATTCTCTCTGGAGCAGTGTGGGCTAATGAAGCGTGGGGATCCTACTGGAGCCGGGACCCTAAGGAAACCTGGGCATTAGTGACTCGGCTGATATATGCTATTCATCTCCATACCAGAATAACTAGTGGTTGGCAGGGGGAAGGGCCTGCTATTGTAGCATCTACAGGATTCTTCATTGCTTGGATTTGTTTCTCAGGGGTTAATCCACCAGGAATCGGTTTACATAATCACGGGTGGCTTACTTAATAATTAGGTAGAAGACCGCTAATTCGATCGGGGGGAGAGATAACAAAAAATGTTACCTCGTCAGATGCTTGAAGTGTTACATGTAATCAATTCGTGATTTGAATCAGAGTCTGCATGAGGAATCGCGCTGTGGATTCCTCACCCAGACATTCATGCAATTACGTCGCCAGCGGCATGGATTCCCACTGCCTTCCCTTATAGGAATTAATACCAGAACCGCTTCCAAGAGTAATCCTCATTGAATAGATATGTTCGACTACCGATCCAAACGATACTGCGTTTTATTGCCCCTCTACTATCCCATAAAAGAGTACGGAACCAGGATAGATAGTATTTTGTGATTCCGTAGAGATGCAACCATGTCTGGATACAGACCGATACCGAGGATTGGTAAAGAGAGACAAATCGATATGAATATTTCCCGCGGTCCGGAATCAACTGAATATGGATCCGAATAGTTGGATATTCTGTATCCGTAGAATATTCGACGTAACATAGATAACAAATAAATGGGAGTTAATACTGTACCAATCGCTTCGACTACTACAACCGATAACTTAGATATAGATGAATAATGCTGATTAGTCACTATTCCTGGAAATACCATCAATTCCGATACAAACCCACTCATCCCGGGTAATGCAAGGGATGCCATTGAGAAGATACTAAACATAGTAAATATCCTGGGCATTGGGGTAGCCATCCCCCCTAATTGATCGAGATAAAGGGTACGTGTCCTATCGTAACAAGTCCCTGCAAGGTAAAATAGAGCGGCACCTATTAACCCATGGGAAATCATTTGTAACACAGCTCCATTAAGACCCGTATCTGTCACGGATCCAATTCCAATTGTTACAAAACCCATATGGGAAATTGATGAATACGCTATTCTCCTCTTAAGGTTACGCTGACCCGGCGGAATCAGGGATGCATAAACAATTTGGACTGATCCGAATAGCACCAACCACGAAGCAGGTATGGAATGAGCATGAGGTAATAATTCCATATTAATTCGAATCAATCCATACCCTCCCATTTTTAGTAATACCCCAGCCAGCAACATACATGTGCTGTAATGTGCTTCCCCATGAGTGTCTGGCAACCAAGTATGAAAAGGGAATATTGGCAGTTTCACGGCATACGCCACGAAGAATCCTAGATAAGAAAGCACTTCTAGTGATATAGGATGTGATCTGCTTGCCAAATCTCGGATATTGAAGGAGGGTTCCTGGGTCCCGTAGAAACCCATAGTTAGGGCTCCTATTAGGAGAAAGATAGAACCACCAGCTGTGTATAGAATAGACTTCGTGGCTGAGTATAGACGTCTCTTCCCACCCCACATACATAAAAGTAGGTAGATTGGGATTAATTCCAACTCCCACATAGGAGAGGAAAGCGAAATGTCTCGAGAAGCAAACAGTCCTATTTGGCCGCTATACATGGCCAACATCAAGAAATAGAATAGACGTGTATTCCGCGTAACTAGCCAAGCTGCTGAGGTTGCCGAAGTAGTGACAAATCCTGTCAGTAGAATGAGACCCATGGAGAGTCCATCAATACCTGAACTCCGATGGGAATTGATTGAATTTATCCAACTAGAATCCTCCACCAATTGAATGCATTGATCATCGATATGGAAGTGACAATGAAAGATATAAATGATTAGTAGAAATTCCGATATACAAATGCCTGGGGTATACCACCGAACGATCTTATTCCCATTGGAGGGAAGCATTGGAAATAGCGAACCCGCCAGAATCGGAAAAAGAACAATTGTGGTTAACCAGGGTACGTTACTCATCGTGGATGGAAAAATATTTTAGCGGGGGGGAGGGGGGGGGGAATCTTAATACCCCAACTCATACTCAATAGAATTGAGTATGAATCTTTGAGTATGAGTTGGAAAGAAAACGATTCGATTCTTGAATCTCTTTCTTGACCGATGAATCAATAAGCTAGACCCATACTACGAGTCGTCTCAGCTCCCGGATAGACGCGTACACTCGAGGAATCTGTTGGACAAGCGGATTCACGTCTCTTACAACCTACACAGTCTTCTGTTCTAGGAGCAGAAGCAATTTGATTGGCTTTACACCCATCCCGGGGGATCGTTTCCAATGCATCTGTCAGACAGGCTCTTACGCATTAGGTGCAACCAATACATGTGTCATAGATCTTTACTGAATGTGCCGTCGAATTTGTTCACTCCTATTGGATTGACGTGTCAAAGATATTCTCCTGTTGGGGTTGTTGAGGTGTACCTACCCTCCCCCCTGCCCCCTACCCCTTATTTTCCATTCAATCAAATCTAAGATTTGTATTGATTTGGTTTTTCCGCATCTACCTACATAGACACTCCGTGGGTGGAACTCTCCCATCATCCTCGTGAAATGAATGGGTTCTGCAATATGGGGAGGGACGGTACAAGACAATTTTAAGGAACGGGATAGGTAGGGATTCAGATAGGTATGACATAATTTTTCGGAATGAAATGCAATTGTTAGGGGGAAAACGACAGCATTACCAGCTGGATGTGATACACCTGCATTGAATAGCGATTCGCCCAAATAAATAGCGTCATCGACGAATCAATTACCATTTTAACAAATCAAATTGATCGATACGAGTCGATCTTCTATTACGCTGGATGACCGAAGCAATGGATAACCCAATAGCAGCTTCGGCAGCTGCAACGGCTATTACGGATATTGAAAAGATTTCCCCCTTCATTTGTTCATTGTCAAAGAAATTGGAGAATGCTACGAGATTTATATTAATGGCATTCAGAATCAGCTCAAGACACATCAGTGCCCTAATCATGTTTCGACTCGTGATTGATCCGGAAAAGCCAACGCGATAGGGATAAGCACCTAGAATCAGTCCATGTTCGAGCATGATGTATTAACCCCCCGGAAACTTAATTGGTTAACCTACGAGATGAGTTTACGAGAAGTTGTAATTAATTAGAAAGATGGGGAGTCATCTCCAGACGACGAAGCAGGTTCTTCGTCGGGTCTGGTTATTCCTTCACCACGAGCCATTGTAATCGCCCCTACTGAAGCCACTAGGAGGAGGATAGAAAGGAGTTCGAATGGAACCAGAAATTGTGTTAACAATTGGTATCCAATTCGCTGGATGTTGTTTTTTGAGACTCCCCCCACAACATCCCTCGATGGGTCGATTGGATTTATATCAGACCATTTCGTATCTCGAATTGTAGTGGTTGATAAGATAGATAGACCCGTACAAGCTCCTAAGGCAATAGTATCTCCCATATTCCAGGAAATGGTTGAATTGGAATCTACTGGTTCGTCAATAACCGTTACGGCAGACACGATCGAAACATTTATAGCTCCTACATAGATAGGCGATTGTGCGGCAGCTACAGAATCGGCATTCGGTACGAGATATGGGAGAGATATACAGATAAACACCAGTCCCGATGAAGAGGCGGAATAAACTATATTAGCAGATAATACCACTCCTACACTTCCCAGTAGAATACCTAATTCGATTAGTATCAAGACAGATTCATAAATTGATTCAGGTAGATTCATTATGCCCAGTTATTTTGATTCTCCCATCTCACTATATTACTATTCAATAACGACGTGTATGTGTGTGACCTACTTATGTAGACACACCCCCCCCTATTGGTAGAAATAATTGAAGGAGGGATATCTCTGCATAGCAGAGATATCTCGATATTGAATCATCTCCGACTTACTATTTTTTCTAACCAGGGAGTCGGTCTATCTTCCAAACTTCAGACGGAGATTCAATTGACACCACGAGTGACAGTTCGATTATTGGGATCTCCTTTCGTGACTCCCCCAGATGAATAACTCAGAGTTGGAACTACTTGAATTGCGGAATCCTGGGAGACAGAGAGGGGCAAACGTCCCGGAGCCATTTGATCATAATTTGATTCGTGACGATCATAAGTCGAGGGTTCATACTCCTCAGTCATTGACAAGCAATTTGTTAGGCGGTATTCGACACAATTCCCACAGAAGATACGAACTCCGAAATCAATGCTATAACTTCTTAATCGTTTTTTTCTGATGCTTCTTATCAATCTCCGGTCGACGACAGGCAGGTTAATCAGACATACTCGGACACGTACCTCACAAGCAATGCATTTGTCAAATTCAAAATGAATTCGTCCACGGAATCGTTCGGATGATATAAGTTTCTCGTAGGGGTATTGGATAGTCACAGGTAAACGATTCAGATGGTCTAGAGTAACCGCAAAACCTTGACCAGTATACCTCGCAGCTCGTATTGCTCGTTGACTATAATCCTGGAATCCAGTTACCGTGGGAAACATGTGATAGATAATCCTGGGGGAGTTCCTTAGTTTCTAGAGATTGGATAGATTAAAATCGGGGTGACATTGATGTAAACTATGAGGGGAATATCTCATTTTAGAGATGGTAGTCGAAACGAAGCTGTCAGCAACGGATTTCCCGGAGCAACGGGCAGAAGAGATTTCCAGCCGAGATCTAGTAATTGGTCTATTCTGACTCTAGGTAATGTCCATCTCGTTGCGATAGAAATGAATAGGAATAGATAAGACTTGGCTGATGTGGTAATGACACCTGTTACTGCATCGAATACATCAAAGGATTCACTGCTGAGAGTCCGAAAGGGAAAAATTTGCCCTAATTCTTGAAGAAATGGAATTGGTGAATCCCATCCACCCGGATAAAGGACTGTTACAAACGACGAGGAAACCAATGAATTTGGGTAAGAACCAACATAGAATGAACCAGATTTTATACCTGAATATTCGGTTTGATAACCCGCTACCAGTTCCTCCTCCGCCTCTGGTAGATCAAATGGCAACCTTTCACATTCTGCCGATGGGGATATGAAGAAAGCTATAAAGCCTATAGGTTGACGCCGCAGATTCCATCCCAGAAAACCATACTTAGATTGTGTTTCAACTATGTCAACCGTACTTAAGCTATCAGATAATTATAGTCGACGGTACAATTGCTATTACCACCTCTGATTCGAAACCGTACATGAAATTGGGATTTCATACGGCTCCCCATAAGTCACCCGAGAGGGGGATTGGTAGTTAATCACTTCCTTTGCGCGACACCCCCCTGAGGAGCGTCCCAATCTCAACCAATGGGATTCTGTTTGCTACAGGGAGTGATAGCTTCTGAATCCATCTCAACCTTTTCAGTTATTTTTTGATATAATTCGGAATCTTCCACCGTTTCTCGGTGGAATGGGATTTACCGATACTTCTTTTATATCTCCACATAGATGGATCCCTACCTATCTTTATTTCAGCCGAGAAGAGGATTAGCCTGAGGATTCCTATGATCCCAATCCTCTTGAGACTACTACGTAAAGGAGATACTCGCATATATCAATAATTTTTTCCGCCAGGGGCAGAAAAATCAAACCGTTGAAAGGATTACTTCGTTCCGGATAGTCATAATCTAAGTAGATAGGAATATACTCGGGATTGGGATTTTCAAGATGTACTACCTAGTCATCCCTACCGAGGCTAAGTCTTTATCCAATTAAAGAGAAAAGAGATTTTATTATGCAACTTTTTTCTCCACCCTTCTCACAAATCTCTTGTGTATATTAGTGTTCCTGACCATCCACTCCCGCTCAATCCCGGAAAAGAGGTTCAGTCCCTTCTTGTCCCCGCTTCAGGCCCTGTAAATCTATCCCGTACCTGGGGGCAAACAGTGTTTACTGCTCGGACATGCTTTCACTCCCGTACATGGGGGATGGGACTCGATTCACTCGCTGCAAGACGCTGTTCGATCTCACCCAGATGACTATCCAGTTGTTCTGTCAAATCAGTGAAAGATTCTTCATTCCGAATCTCTATATCGGAATAACCCTCTTCCCATCAATCTTATTCAGCGAGTCGCACGTGGGGATATGGATAGTACACATGGGGCTGGGGGTATTTCGTAACTAATTGATTGAGCAGCAGCTCTAAGACCACCTGGAGGGGAATATTTATTATTTGAACCATATCCTGCCATAAGTAGCCCTAGGGGAACGATACTTGAGATGGCGATCCAAGAGAAAGCACCTATACTCAGATCAGCTAGAATAATGTGCTGCCCGAAGGGTATCACCAAGTGGCTTATAAAGACTGGTATGACTACCACAGCTGGTCCAATATTGAATAGCCAAGTATCGCCCCTGGCTGGAACAATATCTTCCTTCAGTAGGAGCTTGACTCCATCGGCCAGGGATTGGATAATTCCCAAAGGACCTGCATATTCAGGTCCGATACGCTGTTGTACCCCCGCAGATACCTTTCACTCGAGCCGTACGATAACTAATCTCCTACTGTAATTCCTACGATAAGGGTGGGAATGGAAATCAGAATCCAAATCAATTCGGAAGAATCTCTCGAAACTCCCAATTTGTGAAATAAGTCAATCACGCGTTCCTCGAAATTTTTTGTACCAATTGCCGTTTCGGCGATCAACCTCCCCCATGATGATATCTATACTACCTAATATTGTCGTAATATCGGCTAGTTTCATTCCTTCTACCAATTGAGAGAGAATTTGCAGATTTATGAAGCCAGGCGGACGAATCTTCCGTCTCCGGGGAGAAACACTATCATCTCCAATCAGAAATATCCCTAATTCCCCTTTGGGAGCTTCCACCCTTACGTAATGCTCCTGCTCAGGTAATTTGAAAGTGGGAGAGGATTTCTTACCGACAAATTGATAGTCAAAATCATTCCATCCCATTTCCTTTCGTTGCTGACTAAGGCGTCGAGATTCCAAATTTTCATATGGACCTCCCGGAAGGAGTCTCGAGGCCTGTTGAATTATTCTTATGGATTCTCTCATCTCGCCGATTCGTACCAAATAACGGGCCAATGAATCTCCTCCTGTTTGCCATTGGATCCGCCAATCCGATTCGTCATAACATTCGTAGTGATCCACCTTGCGAAGATCCCATTGAATCCCCGAGGCTCGCAACATGGGTCCGGATAAGCCCCGATCTATAGCTTCTTCCCTACCAGTGACACCTATCCCCTCCACTCGTTTCAGAAATATAGGATTATTTGTGATAAGTCGTTCATATTCATCGACTTTTGAGAGGCAATAGTGGCAGGAATCCAAACATTTATCTAGCCACCCATATGGTGAATCTACCGCTACTCCCCCGACGCGGAAATAATTATGCGTCATTCACATACCCGTAGCAGACTCAAGTAAATCATAAATCATTTCCCTTTCTCGAAATGTGTAGAAAAAAGGGGTTTGTGCACCGACATCCGCCAGAAAAGGTCCGAGCCATGACGGGTGGGGAGCTATTCGACTTAGCTCGAGCATAATAACTCGTATGTAACTAGCTCTTCTCGGTATTTGAATATTTGCCAACTTCTCCGGCGCATTCACTGTTATTGCCTCGGTAAACATGGTGGCTAAATAATCCCATCTCGTCACGTGGGGAAGATACTGCAGAATCGTCCGGTTTTCAGCAATTTTTTCCATCCCTCTATGTAAATAGCCAAGTATTGGTTCACAACCAACGACATTTTCACCGTCTGGAGTAACAATAAGTCGAAGGACACCGTGCATCGACGGGTGGTGGGGACCCATACTCACTATAACTGGATCCACTTTCGTAGGAGGTATACCCATGAATTATGTTCCTGGTAATTTTTGCAGACCCTAGCTTCGGTAGAACTGGATTTCTATAAATTGGAATCGGCGTCTCTTCAATCTCCGAATACCCAAGTTGCTTATTATGTTATCGTATAAAGTCGGATCCTTTTTGGATGAATGAATTAAGAGACGCTTGCGTCTTCCCAATAATTTCCACAAACCCCTCTGAGAGGAGTAATCCTTGGAATGTGATTTCAAATGAGAAGTGAGTTTCGAGACTTGATCGGTCAAGTAGCATATTTGAGACTCAGCAGACCCTGTATCCCCTTTCTCACAAATCAACGTCGAATTGGTAGATATAGCCTTATCCGTAATAGTAGTAATAATAATTGTTTATCGAATTCATTGTATAGGATTTGCCTACTAATTCGGGTAGTATTGGTCCGAGCGAGGGAGATGAATACTCCTATAATCGGGGAAATCGTCACTCAATAGATTCGGTTATCGGTGGGAATTTGTTTCCCACCAACGAGTAGTTACAGCTCCGCATCTGATAAGTAAGGTAGGTATCTGCCCCTCCTTCTATCACACACTTGATTGAGATTACCAAGATGTTAGTAATATTAGTCGAGCAAATTGTCGAATCTACGTATTCTCCCCCCCGTCTCAAATAATGGGATACATGCGTATTCTGGGCGTGGCAAATCGACTTCCATTATTTGTGTCGAAGCGGAATCTGTTCATACAAGCTAATTCTTCTAAGCGATAACTGGGCCAAAGGAAACGTTTGATTTTCTGAGTCCCACTCAGGTCGCTAGACTCTTCACTCTTGTTCATCCATTCCACTCCAGAAGGGTAGCCCAAAGGGTCCCTTTCGGATTTCACGGAGCTCAAAATCAATAGGGATCTGAGAAATCGCGATTTGCGACGATGTCTCGGAAGCAGGAGATCTTCGATGTTATGGAGATAGGAGCGATTCCTATTCCTCTCCCCATTGATGAGTGACAAACGCAGCATGCACCCGCCAAATATATTTCTATTCAATCTTCTTTTGAATCTGTTTCGAAATTTCAGTGGGATACTAACCATTTTATACATGAGAATCTAATCATCGAATATTCGCGGTAAACGATGGGCTGAAATAACAAACAAATCATCTAGAATCTCGCGTTTCTCTTCGTTGAGAAAAAGATTCAACAAATCGCAATCTATACCCATATTGACACAGAAGGAAGTAAGATCCTGCTCATTTTCTAATACGTTGATGAGAGATATCAAATCCCTCAGTCTTTATAATTCTCTTTCTAATGCTTCGGATTCCCATTTCCATTGAAAAATATAATAGTGACTCCCCCTCTCTCTTAGAAGTATTTCATCCGAATCAATCTCTTCTTCCTGTAACCCGTAATCCGTGCCTAATCTCTGAAATCTTTCATTTGGGGTAGCGGGAACCCTCTCCCACAAAATAGAAGTCCCAGGTACAAATTTCGATCTTGTTTCGTATACATCCTTTGCTTCCGCGGGATCCGGAATTACCCACAACACCAAATCGGATTTCGGATTCAACTCACGTTCCGGATCAAGTATTCGTGGATGAGAAATTCCCTTCCCTGCAATAAGTTCTCTGATACGATTCCCTAAACGAGTTTCCCTTATCGCCGCATTCCACCCCGCCGGAAATTTTTGTATATCTACATCTCGTGAGGAATCAATAAAACTATGTAACAAATAACTGTATTTACGACGTTTATTGATATTTCTCACTCGATCTCTGAGGAAAGGGGTTTCAGTATATATGGAATAATCGTTTTGTCTATCACGAAATACATATTCATGCTCGGCGAGAAAACTTCCCCCGATGCTTCTGAATCCATATAAATTTTCGATGTCCGATCTCCATCTCTTCGGTGCAATTTTTTGCCATAACTCCAATGACAGGTTGTACTTGTCGGGACAGCCTAACAAACTCCCCAAATCATTTGCATTCAATTCCCAAAGTTGTTTGGAAAGTCCCCGCATCGTAGCAAAATTATTAATATGTTCATCGATACCATACCCACGTACAATCCCGCCAGTTCTGTCATCGGGACATCCCACGGAATCGCTCTTTCCCCCGTCATGTTTACCGCCATCAAAAAATTCTGGGGTTTCCCCTCCCCCTTTCGGATAACAACCATGATCACCGCGCGGATAATTCCAATCTTCCGAAGCATCATCCAGATTCTCATTATCCTTACATCCCTTCCGGTTATCGAGATACCCCGCATCCTTGCTATCTTCCGCAATTTCCATCAAAGAATCCAAATCCAGGTTGTTTTTCATGCTTACATGCCACAGAATGTCGTGAATGTGCGCCTGAGACGGTAATCCTATAGATTGATTATCGATAACTCGCGGTATTCCCTCCCTAATTCCGGAAATAGCTAGAATTGGGTGGTTTGCATCCCCATGAACCCCACCAACTTGATTCGTCACTTTCACCAGTTGCACCCGAAATCTAGCAAAATTGTCGAGATAATGAGCAAAAGCTCTATTGACTCTTCGAAATAATCCCGCTACTAGTAGAAGATACTTCTCAAACAATTCTGCGACCGATATGCGGGATCTCAAATAAATTCCCTGAATATTGACTAATTTCGTTTGGAATCTCAAAGAACTAGTCAGATTTGTATTAATTAGTCTGTCATCTATTCCCGGTTTACTAAAACGGAGTGATTTGGTGCTACGCCCACCCCCGCCAACCCCTTCGGTTAACAGATTTCTGAATGCATGCATGTCTGATTCGGGTTCGGATTTGGATCCACCAACGGTATCTTTTACTGGTTCATCATCGGTACCCGCAAAGTATCGGGATTTATTATCAATGGGAATTGATGTTTCATCTATTCCACCAGTACCTGGTTCACCGTGTGACGGCCCCTCTTTCCACCCGGTCCCTGTATCATTTGGAATATCTCCCCCAACAAAATCGGTTCCACTCCAATTCTCCCAAATCCCTTCAATTTTACGAAGGAAATTCAATTTCCCCAATGGAAACCTTGCGGATACACCCAATTTGGAGTAGAGACGACGCATTTGCCTAGTCCGCAATGCGAGACTACGTCTCAAAATTCTCATCAATTTCTTCCGGATAGGTTTCCAGAAGGAGGGATCTTTCTTAATAGTTCCAAAAGGTACATCTGTTTGGAATCCCCAAGCTGTTAAATAGCTAGATGGAGATTTTCCTCGCCTCAATCTATTTTTTCTCCCCGATTCCCGAGTCTTGAGATACCTGGGATTCATATCATTTTCCAAAATGGTTGGGCGCCTCCTCCCGCGAGTACGCCAAGGCTTCAACCGGAAAGGATACAAAATCTTTATCTGAAGACCCTCCTTCAACCAACGACCGGGTAAACGAGTGTGTGAGAATCCCTCGCCGTCGTAGGTGCATTTGATGTGGGATTCTTTGCGCCACTCACTCCAATCCTCATCCCATTCGGGAGCTTGAAAAAATAAAATACGACCGAAATTCTTGAGTGTTATCAATACAGGCAGTTTCACATATTTCCGAAGAGTCGATTGCATAACCAATAATAAACCCCGCCCCGTGTGGATGGAACTCACATCGAACCTAGCTGCTATAGCTGGGCGGTCGGATTTCGCTCGCTCCCCCTCTCTCGAGGATGAAAGAGATATTAGTTCCTGTTCGGGTTGGGTACTAGTTTCTCTCCTCGCGTCACCGGCCGATTCCTCAAAATCTACACCAGTTAATTCTCCGGCAGGAAATCGAAACGGAGTGGGTAGTTCCATTAATCTAAAGAAGAGAGGTGAATGTGCCTTATCTTGAAATACTTCCCAAACCAGTGTCTTACGTCTTCTGGAGCGCATAGAGCCTTTTATAGGTTTCCGACGAAAATCAGAGCTTTTTGCAAAACGTTTGACCAGTCTGCGTGTTTTCAGCCGCGTCTTCCCGACGCTGATTGCTAAATTTTTTAACTTTCTGTTACGAATATCAGTTGACCCACCCGCGACATCGAACCTATTATCATATATTAAGTGAGTATTGCGGGCCAATTCCTCCGACAGTTCCTCAATCTCGAGGATCGAACGTATTTTTTGTTTTGAAGAGTCAAGTCTTTCCCCACCAATTAGAGGTACGTCTAGCAAGCGGATCCAATCGAAGGCACCACAATCATCTCTGAGATAGGTGAAGAATAAAGCTAACTCTGTCGGAGATGAAGAAAATTTGAAGACTTGATCCCAAGTTACGGGGGTGGAATCACCCTTCGAAACTGAATAGTTTGTTTCTCCCACAACATCTTCAATCACGGCATCATCCGGTGTTTCGAACATGAAAATAAATATTTGCAAAGCATTTTTAGGTAATGCTTCCCGGGGAAGAGGAATCTCATTGCTTCTCAACTCTTTATACCTGATAGACACCCAATCCCGAATCTTATTACCGGAATTCAATTCATTGGCATACTCGTTGTTGTCAACCGCTTGCGATGCCAATGAATCAGACAGTATCCAGAATGAATCCGAGTTTGGAATCCTAGCACGACATGAATTATTCAAAAATGGATCATAAATCTTAGGTAATTCACCTCCGTTATCAGCCAATCCGGTCCTTCTTTCCATCGCTTTCCAGAAGATAGGCTCGGTGTCTAGGAATCGAATTCGGTCCTTTAACTCATTATTCAAATCCTTGTTTTTCCTGAATTGGTTCAAAATCCAGTCTTCATGCAGATGATGAGCTGGAAGTGGCATATCCGAATCCTCTAACGAGGTTCCTAACTGGTCTCCAAAGATCGACAAACTGGGTAACGCCGTGAGAGCCAACCGCTGTTTTCCACTAGTCAAACATTTGCTGAAAAAGTGATTTGATACTTGCTTCTTCACTAAGCTATCGCCGCCGAATCGGCTATTCTCTATATATCGTAAAGGACGATTTGGTTTGTATGGGTCGAACAAGGACGTGGGCCACGACTTGAAAATCCATAGCATCGAATCTGACAACTCCCGGAGATTGTTATCGAGCAAGACAAGTTCGTCTTCAAAATTCTTGGTGAAGAGAGGTACTGGAGCCTTACCCAAATAAACCAGTACATTAATGAGAACAACAATACTAAAAGTTTTGTAAATGACGCGTTTCATCAGCAGGTAGAGTATGGGTGAATCATATTCTACGCGAACCAGAAGTAATCTGGACAAGTAGCTGAATGACATATGACCGAGTGACCAACCCACGAAACTACTAATCAGAAATGTTATGTTGTTGCTATATCGAAAAATAAATAGGTGAATTGGTCTCGCCAATACGGGACTTGGTAAAAGAATTGGATTTAAAATCTGGAAAATGAAACTATCCAAGAATATATTACCGATTCGAAAGTCACTGAGTGAATTGGTCGGACGTAGAGTTCGATAATCCGGTAAATCCTTGGTTCGGAACCAGTAAAATAACATGTATGGTACTATTGGGACAGTTACAACATGTGGTTTCACTATCAATGCATATAGAGGTGAACAGAATATTGACAGAAATATTAGTAGCTATCCCATCATCAAACCACTCAAAGCGACGGTACCACTAAGATTCCCTCCCAAAAGAAAAGCTCTTATGGATAGTATTTGGGAGGGTCCAACGGGTAATGTTGTTAGTAATCCATAATATAGTCCGAATATTATAGGTGGACCTGCCACCTTCACCCGAGTAAGCAGCGAAACCTGCAGTAGATACAACGACATTTGAACGCTTTCTACGTTCATAATTATTTCCTTCCCATATTTTTCAGTTTTTTTTTTTTCCCGTAGAGTGCCGGCAACCTCTCCGTACCACTCCCGTAGCTAGCACAGCAACTCCTTCGGAAAGGAGTCGATGGATTTCTTAATCATGAGGAGACAGAATCCCATGATTAAGAATTTGGAGACGTCTCTATGCATTTCCCTCAATGGTCACTTCCCGTCACCCAATAATTCTATAATTTAGTGATTTGTTACCATCTGCTTCGACAGGTTACTCCAACCCAGACGCCCCGGATTATTATTACGCCGTAGGGGACGAGTAACAAGTTCAAGCACATCCCTCGCATTAGTGGATCCATGGATTTGGGCAAAGGTGAACTCGACAGACCATTTTGTATCAATACCTCTTGCTTCTAAAGGATTGGCATGAGCCATTCCAGTAATTGCTGAATCAGGTTTTAATTCATGCATACGCTGTATCTGGTTATAATTATCCGGTTTTTCCACGATCCGTGGCATGAGTGTACCCATCTCTTTGCAAGTATCTCGTGAGAAAGATGGCTCGGCAGCTTGATATCGTTTATCCATGTAGGGAATACCTGTTTCGTAGACAACCATTCCGCAGCGAATTGGGAATCTTGCTATAGAAATTTCTGATAGATTATCTCCCGTAAAAGATATAGATTTACCAGCTGCTATCTCAAGATAGTCTCTCAGACTCTTCCATATCTCATCCTCCCTCTCCTTCAAACCCTGAGGTTCCATATTAAAGGCGGAACAAATCTTTTCTATCCAAGCACGCGTCCCATCAGGACCAATAGGAAAAGGTGCTCCAATTAACTGGCATTTACGACGCCGCATCAGAGTCGTCGCTGTACGGCTCAGAGAGGGATTCACGCCGCAAACATACACTCCCTTGCCTAATGATGGAAGTTCAGTATATCTCTGGGAGGGTAACCACCCCGATACCTGAATGGATTGACGTTTCGATTCCGGATTCGGTTGAGAAGCTACAGTTGAAGTTAGAGATCCAAAAAGAACTGAAGCATGATTCTTTAATTTCCGTCCCTCCGGATTAGCCCCCCCCGCTTCCGTCGTCGCAGTGTCAACACCCCCAACTAAATCCTGTTTCTGTTCGTGTCTAGATATGTCAAATTCCGGACACCGATGCGTCGTGGCAGCTGATACAGTATCCTCTCCCTGAGTAAAAGCATAATCCGATCCATTGGCCCGCGCAACTACAATTGGTACTCCAAGTTCGTTTTCTAGCTTGGGTGCTATGCCTTCTAGGTCCGTCTTTGTTATTTCCGTGGTACATGTGCCAATCCAAATAATGACACTAGGGTTTCTATCTCGTTTTATTTGGATACAAATTCTCTCCAATTCCCCTTGATCATTTAATTGGGCCGAGACGTCCCCCTCTTCCGACTCTGCCATTGCATAACGAGGTTCCGCAAGGATCGTAACTCCAAGAGCGTTCTGTAAGAAATAACCACAAGTCTTTGTACCTACCACTGGGGAAAAGCTGTCTTCGATCTTTTGATATAACCAAGCCACACAACTAATGGGGCAAGAAGTGTGATAATTTCCGGTTTCACATTCAAAAGTGAGAGTTTCGGGAGTCTTCGTGAAAGGGTTTCCTCAGAAAGGGTACACATACAAGAAATTTGCAGTTTCGGTTTCGAATCATCGTAAAATCAAGCAGAATATCCTGTTGAGTTTGCTGGGCATTCCTCTGCCCCCCACCATCGGGATTCAGATAGAAATCGGAGAGCAGACTGAATAATTCTCTATCTGGAATTTCCCTTGGCACAACCCCTTCTGGTCGAGACAATATCTGATCCGCCACATTGGGATGGAAATCACAAACATAATTGAGATCTGATTGACATTCAGCCGTTTCAAACAATGTTTTCCCCTTCACCCTCGAGACCCGAATGTCCTCAATGAGAGGCAACACTTCCAGCACAGGCATCGGGCAGGCTTCTACATGTTTATCAATGAGATCTCTCCTAGATGTCCGATTCCCCACCAAACCTGCTAATCGCAATGGGTGGGTATGTGCCTTCTCCCTAACCGACGCAGCAATACGATTTGCTGCAAAAGGGGCATCGAATCCATTATCCGTGATAATAATGCAATAATCCGCATGATTCGATGGAGCGGCAAAACCTCCACGGACTACGTCCCCTAAAACGTCGAATAGAGTAGTATCATATTCATAAGAAGCATTCGATTCTTTCGATGATTTAACCGTTTCTCCCACTACGTATCCCCCACAACCAGCTCCCGCAGGTGGTCCCCCTGCTTCAACACGATCCACTCCGCCATAACCCTTATAAATGACATCCTCAGGCCACACATCTTCATAGTGGTAATCCTTCGATTGCAAAGTGTCTATAATGGTAGGTATCAAGAATCCCGTGGGGGTGAAAGTACTATCATGTTTCGGATCACATCCAATTTGCAATACCCGTTTTCCGCGTCTCGCCAAAGCTATTGATATATTACAACTTGTTGTTGACTTACCAATTCCACCCTTTCCATAAACTGCTACTTTCGTTTCGCAAAGCTCCGATTCATTTTCTTCATCCCGACTATCCCCCACTTCCCCCCCCTCCCCCTCACGTTCTCTTTCCCCTTTTTTCTTCATTTTTCACCCCTTATCCATACTTTCCCCCCGTAGACTCATTCATTCCATTTATGGATTCAAGTTTATGGATCCTCCACCCGCCTGCAATTATTGATATCGATACGGATCGTGGGGTTCCATGGGCGGGAGAGTATCTTCTTATTCATTCGGATTGATGATTGGTATTATTCTACTGCTAACTGCCTTCGTTTCTCTTGTCTCCTAAGAGTTTTTTTCTTCTCCTTTCCAAGATATTCCTTATACCTCTATAAGTATCCTGTGACTATTCTACTATGTTTTCCGGAAAAGGAGAAATAGAAACTAGTGATTGGTGATCGATCGATATGCATCTTGGGTGGGGGGGGGGCGATCAATCACGACCAAGATCAACCATGACCGAGATCTTCCACACCAGCCCCCCCCCGATTCGTAGGCTCTATCCGAGAAGGCAAAAGGGATTGCTATCATTACTGCTTCTTCCTATAATGAGAGTTAGGGTGTACGCGAGGTTCATGAAGTCTCGAAGAAAGCTTTGGGTCTTCGAGTGGTTAACGTCTTGCAGATCAAGGGGCGGCTCAAGGAACAAGAGTCTCTGGAAGTATATGGGATTGAATCATCTGCCACTTTCCTCGGTAGCTCAGCGGTAGAGCGGTCGGCTGTTAACCGATTGGTCGTAGGTTCAAATCCCACCCGGGGAGATTCATCCATTTCCAGTAGGATAGAAGATAGTCTAGATG
>NW_028239423.1:117500-130379 GCF_047967505.1 Dipteris shenzhenensis | reverse complement strand
CTCGGGGCAGAAGGTCTCGTACCCTTATTCAGATCGAACCCTTATATACTAAAAGATTTATCAAAGATTTATTCTCTCTACCACTAAAGATTCACATTCAATTGATTTGCTTATCTCCCAAATGAGCACTCGAAATACCTCCTCGATTCGAGAGACAAGTGGTCTCTCCGGTGCCTCCCAAACTCCCAATAGGAAGAAAAATCCTCGGAGGATTCTGGTCTTTCCAGTGCCCAACCCTCAAACATGGGGATGCAAATCCTCCGATTGTTGATTATTGAGACCAGAATTCTCCGCCGTCCGGGGATTTGGATATGAAGTATTAGGTATCGAATAGGAAACACCTTCTGCTTCTTTCTCAAGTGAGGCTGGGACTCAGAATCCCGAGATTCGAGGAGATCCAAGTAGGTCTTTCAACGGGACTAGAAATCCTTATCAGGGGACTTCAAATCCTTGAAGAAGACAGGACTGGAAATCCTTGAAGAAGACGGGGGACTTGAAATCCTTCGAGGGGACTAAAAATCCTAGTACCTGAGGTGGGACTGAAAGTCGTAGTAGCCAATTAGAGTGTGATGAAACTGCGTCACGAGACCCCAGTATCTGGACTAGGACCAGAAATCCTAGTAGTTAGTCGGGGCATTAGTTAGGATGTCACCAAGAATCCCTATTAGTGAATTTGAATGAACTAAAATTTTGGGATTCGGTTAGATGGTCCATCCCCTAAGGACCCGGGGTCCTTAGAGCCCTTCCAATGGAAACAATGGAAAGGACTTGAAATCCTGATTATCTAGTTGGATACTGGAAAATCCAAACTTTAGAATGAATTTTTGGAATGTAAAGATGAATGAGGGGAATGCCCCTCCTTCCTCCCCATATTACCGTTGATCACCGAGAAATTGAATCTCCGGAGAATCTCAAACAGAATGGATCGACATCTTCATCAAGGATTTGTTCCGATAAGGATGTTGGAAAACTACTACGTCCTCTACGAACTACTTCCTACATTTTCCATATAAGAGATTCCTACTCCTTCTTGATTTCGAATGTTGCTTCCATCTCCCGAATAGGAAGACTCCGAAGGTGATCTATAACTTAGTAATTATCCGGAATTCTATAAGCAGAAGTTATTGCATCAGTAAGGGGAAAAGATGTATCTTCCTTTCACCAATTCGAATCCTGAATAGCCCTATATATTGCTAGGGATCCAGACTGAGTCAAGAATATCCGAGATTTTATGATGCGATATCGAATTCCCATTCAATAATTGTCTTGTTATTCGATCCGGTGACGTCCCACTAAATCGAAATAGATTGAATAGGTAGTGGTAACTTTCAAACAACATGTTATGAATGAGAAAATCTTTGGATGAGTGACGATTCCGTCTCATCCATCTATCTCTATGAACCATAAGCCTGAAACGAAGGAATCGCTCTTGCAAATCTTCCATTGGAATGCTTTGATACGAGTGAATAGGAACAAATATCTGCGGGTATTGCAAATATATATGCATGAATTAGGTTTCTTTGACGTATTCAAAGTGTCGTTCTTCACCCGAAGGGAAATTCTTCCACCGCTTGGTAGATAATTCAGTTATCGATTTCCGGTCATATCCACGAAGAAGAAAGAAATTTCTAATCTTTTCATTTGAGAAATGTTTCTCGCGCTCCCTCCTCGTACCGTAAGTAACATAAAGCCTCCGTACCAGTTCTTGTTTCGCTAATAAACTATGACGTGAAGAGGGAATGTTATGATCCGGCTGAGATAGAAGCATGGGATCCCAGGTGAAGCGCCCCCCCAGGAATAGAATTGGTTCATCGGATCGATTACATTGCGTTTCGTATTGATTAGATGAGTTGGGGATTCCTAATTCAAGAAATTGCTCGCGTAATGATAGATTATCCAATTAATTTTCTAATCTTTTAATGTCTCTTTGTCTCGATTTACCCGAGGCTCTCTTGTAACTGAAAAGATATCCTTTTCTCTTATGCGATTTCTTTCCACTAGACTTAATCTTATTCAATTCGAAATCCCGTTGGGGGATTTGATCCTGATTCCGATGAAAAAAGATCGAATTATACAAATTATTCGATTCGGATAATACTCTTATCGATTCATAACTGCCACTTCGCATGAAACCAAAACGCCAAAATTTGGGGGACCAAGTAATCCCACGCGACACTTCCTTCGGAATCGAGTCTACTTCACTCGACTGTTCCATTTCAGAATCAGTTGGAATCTTAGACACCCCCTTCTTTGTAGATTTATAAGAACGACTCGCAGAGATTATATCTGGAGAATACCTGGGTTCGATGGAAGAAGGAAGAGGAGGACTATTAGCGAATTGACTTCTACTTCTACAGATTTCTGAACATAAGAAATCCCTCAAAAGGTTTTCCGAGATACCACAGGCTAAGTTAGAATCATTCTCTACAACTTTATCAATAACAACGAGATTCTCTTCCTCTCTCATATCCATTCCGAACCAAGGATCACGAGCTGCTAATCCGGCCAATAGCCCTAAGATATGCGGAAGTATAGCGAATTCCTTAATTGTTGACTCGGTTATTAAAGGTTCCAAATACCAGTTATACAAGTGGTAAAACCTCTTCTTCAGTGTATTACTACCAATAAATGAGGGATCTGCAGGGGAAGTATCTATCAAACCATTTTTCAGAATAGCTTTTCCTATATTGTAAGGAAGTATTTCATATCCAGAACCGAATCGGATTCCGTTACCTATATACGTAACAATTGAATTTTGTCTACGTAAAGCTAATTTAATTGCACTATCGGATACAATCTTTCTTCTTCTAGAAGTAGTGATTAATAATGCTTCATTAGCAGGAGAAAATAGATCTCGTTTGCTATAACCCGTAGTTCCAGACCCAGTACCTTCGAGAAAAGAGGGATCAGCTTCTATTTCAAAGCCTTTGACACGCGAGAGAATTGACAATTCTTTTTGACGCTGACGCCTGTTAGACCCTCGGAGATTTATCAATTAGTTCGACCAATTCGGAGCTATTGAAGCTGGATCTACCTTTGCAGGTACATGAGTCGAAGCAATAACGAGATTCTTGCGAATGCAAGGATTCCTGCGCCCATTACCGATACTCCTCAATATTAGGCAGAGTAAGAATCTGGGATCGGCTTCTAATCTGTGATACAGGCGATTAACATTCAACTCATGAATGTCTTGAATCCATATCGTACAGGGAGACATCTCTTTTGCTATTGCAAAAATAAGATTCAATCGGTTTACGCTCTGTTTCGAAATGAAAGTCCCACGTACATTATTGAAATATGATCTGTTGTATAACAACTTCCTCAATGGCAGTCTCACCGACGGAAAGTAGGAATTGGATGCTATATCCCTAACTACATAAGATCGTCCAGTTTCTATGGGTCCTACTAGTGGAACTCCTTCAGATGGTAATAATCCTGATGAAAGCAAAATAGGTACGTCACGACATGGAATATTCGGAATGCCTTTTCGTCTCATTGTCGCTGAAAGGAGAATATTTCTTTCAAGGGCAAGAAGAGCCCACTTCTCCGCAGGATCCAACTCACAGATCTCGTAATTTGATAGATCATTTTGACGAATCCGAAGTAGGTATGACAAAAGATTAGATCCTTCTTCTGGGGTGGGTTCGTGATTAATCCCACCGCTCAATGAATCGTAATTGGAATTTAATTTCGATTCATACTTGGAAATAGTTTTATTTGTCACTAGATATTGAGTCAGTAATTGTTTATTAATCTTAAGGGTGTCGGAGCTTTTCCTACGAAGTATCCACGAATCTAGTTCATTTTTCACAAGGTAATAGAAGATTATATTATTTGTATAATTCAGGAATCTCTTCAGGGAATGTATCAGTAGATCTTTCGTTTACATTTACCTTGTCGAGGGAGAATACATTACCTTTTCCAGATAAAACCCACGCATTGGGTCTATTAAATATCCGGTGATATTGAAACGTTTCCACAAGTGAGGGGAATTGGAACCCGAAACAGCAGATAAATAATGCTTGAGAAATGCAAGAACAAATAATATCGAGAAAACGAGGTAGGATGGGGCATACTTATTCGAAAATCTAAAGACTGACCATCTCGAATGCGACACCTGCGTTTAGTTAGTAATTTCTTCGAAAATAGAGAGATCTATTTTAGATAATACGTTACTGATGGAATCGTTTCTGAATCTTGATCTTAGGCTTAACGATAAACAAGCTCTAGCATTACCTATATCCTCAGCAACTCTTTCCGTAATTCCGGGGAAAGTGTAATTCAAGTCATCACTTACTTTGAGTACTATTTCTGGATATATCTCTCTAATCAGATCATAAAAGTATCTCCACCAGTTAGGGGTGAAAAACCGAGGTATATATTCTCCGAATGGGCTCCATTTCTCGCAGATATTGTCTCTCCAAAAGATCCAAGAGATCTTATATTTGTTTAAATCCTTTGATAACTCATCGAAATTAATGAGATGAGATGGAAGAATAGGTTCTTTTTAGACACGTGTATCTGCAAGCCTCGTATTTTCGTACAGAACCTTCTCTCCAGTTAATCCTGTTGGAGATCTTGATGCTACACTGCTGCATAATGAGAATTTCTTTGACCAATAAAGCGTCTCAGATTCTTCTGATTCCCAAAAATAACCAATGTGTGAATCATTTTGATAGAATTGATTCCCAATAGAATCATTCCTCGAGTTTGATCTCTTCTCAATGGATCCCTCCGAATCGACTTGATCCACTCCCGAATTTTTGAGACGGGGTCGAGATCGCCAATCAGCCGATAGCTTAGAGTTTATCAATGTTCTTTCCAAGTAATTTCCATCGCTACCACATGAAGATAGAGACGAATCTCCCGTTTCGCGAGGAGATAAGTTCAACCCCGTCAGTAGTCCTCTTAGATCCGAAATAGAGTCAAGAAATCTATCTGAATGAGTTAGTGGTGGTATCGCAGATTCATCCAGATCAGATGGAGTCGATTCGGTTGTTGCGAGTATATGATCAATAGTTTCCCTTTCCGTTCGTTGCGAGGAATTGGGTAACAACGAATCAGACACTTGGGATTGAATAGATGAAGTGATATTTTTTGTATCTAAGGATCCTATTTCAAGAGATGGGATGACTTCATCACCGGAGCCCGTATACGAATTCTCTAAGATGTCAGAGTAACTACTGCTGTATCCTCCAACCAACGAATCCCTTCTTCTGATTATTGAGATAAAATCCCTTCCGGCACAGTTCAATACGGGTAAATGCGAGTAATCTATAAAGTTTGGTGTATCTACTTCATCGGAAATGGATCCCGAAATACTCCCAATATTCCTATTCGAACCTTTCCCATAATTCAAATTATCCAGAAACAGATCCCAATCCTGCCTTCCCGTAGCGGAATAAGCACCATTCGGGAGTTTTGTTCCAATACATTCGATACAGGATGATTCAACAAGAAATGGATTAACTGCGGGTTTTAGGAAGATTGAGGAGCCTACCGATTCTTCATCCATTAACAATCCGGACTCGATGAAGAAACTATCTTTTCTACCGAAGATTCTCTTGAGAAAGGATATCTTCTCATCGAGGTTGAGTGAACTCAGAAGGAAATCAAGCAGTGGATAATCTATATTGTTCAATTTATAGACAAGATAATCAATCCCATCTGTCGAAGCTTCTTCACTAATATACTTGGGAATAATGATTCGGTAAATAGATGATATATTGGTAAATTCCTTGGGATACTTGTTGTTCCTCCCAGCCGTACTACGAATAGTGATACCAATATTATTTAGTGCTAATATCGACAGATCATAGATTGATCTACCTAAGTCGGATCTTATTTCTGCGAATACTCTCTTGGAAGGGGAAAAAGACAAGTCTCTGATTGTATCAAGCCACCTGTGCACATTTGACCGAACATCTGGATATTCATCAATTGGGGAAATAATACATTCATGCAACAAACGCTCTATGTTACCCCTCCATTCCAATAATCTCTATTCAATTGCAATTCTTGTTACACCAGTAGATCCCTCGCCCCCCTCCCGGCTACCCAATTGATAGTTGATTCTGGATAGATATTCACTAGCTAATGTACAGAAATAGTCACGCGAAAAGAGCGTGTATACTGAGTAGAGAGATATTAACCTATTTCGTTCATATACCCTAACTAGAGAGTATGTTGAAGATATGTTACCTCCCTCTCCCGATTCATCTGAAAAAGTAGGATTTTCACTTCCATCAGTTCTTTCTACAGGTACATCGAAAAGGATCTCTAAACGGTTTGAAATAATCTTATCAAGATCGAAGTATGCGCCATTTTGCATCTCTGATTCCTCGTCAAGTATTCCACCAAATGATAGATCTCCTCTCGATAGAAAGGCTTTCCTAGGTTCCTCGCTACTACTACCAATTCTTACCTTACTGGAAATCAAATTCGATTTTTTAACTCTTAAAAGAAATCCAGTCAGTCGGTTTCTTGATTCATTTATTAGTTGTGAATAGGCGTGTAGAATAGAAAATTCCCCCTCATTTCCGTGGGAATCTAACCCCAATAATTGGAAGAACCACTTACGATTCTAGGAAGAATCAATACATTTATTGGAATCATTTTCTGCTATTCCCGCTACAGAAGGGGAGAAAGGATCTCCCAACAATAAAGGAGAGTCGAGTGTAAAATGCCGACAATCTCTCTCTACTTTCCATAAATGAGATATTCTTCCGATACCGAAAGACACGGAATTCTTATATCATTCTTCTGCCAAATATGTCTTAATAGGAGTTCCATCGGCGGTGGGACCCATACCTAGTTCATGTATAGATGATTCTGTTGAAAAGCCGTGACTCACCGCCTCTGGAGAATCATCAGTGGATATTGCTCTTTCCTCCGGAGAGTAACTGCCTACAAAGCCATTTCCAGATCTTTTCATTGAATCATATTCTGGATTTCTCTCCTCACTTCAACTAGATAAACAAGTATCTTCGATAGGTATCTCCTTCCCAACCTTCTGATTTCTGGAATCAGACTCATCCCTTGAGTTGCTATGAAAAGCCTCCAATTCTCTAGATGTCTCTATTTGTGAGGAGACATACTTCGAGAAACCACAGGAAATTTCTAGTAATATACTTGGTACCTCAGTGAGTAATTGATTATCCGATAGATAATCAAGTTCGATAAATCTCTTTTCTAAGAGAGATCTCGTTAGATTCAATTCGCGCTCATCCTTATTCCATGGAGAAGGACTTTGGTGACAGGAATGCCACATATAAAAATCGGCGTAATCCCGGAATAGTGTCCAACTCCCCTCGTCAATGGAATTTAACCAATCTCTTATATCGCTATAGGATAGGGATACACCATCACGAGATGACATTGTATTCTTATGGGGTGGAAATAGAGACAAATTGGAGAGACCCTTCCGCTCGGAATAGAACGGTGATTCATCTCCCTGCCGATCTACTGAATCCCTGGATTCGAGTAACATTTTGTCCCAAAAGTCCGATATTACGGGAATGAAGGAATCGCTTCTTAATGTTGCTGTTTGTAGCCAATTAACCCTTTGCTTGTCATGGATTTTCCGGAGAAGTAACGAATCAGAATCATTTTAGTAACAGTCATCCTTACGAAGTATCACATTTATATAGAATTCAAAAAACTCATTTGAATCTTCTAGATTCTTATCCCCCAGTGATTTTTCAATCCTCTCAGTCACATCTCTGGATATATTCTTGATGGGGAGTGGATCCCTCATCAGCCGGACCCTCCATCCATCTGAAACCGAAGGATCCATCGCACTATATATGGGAACTTGCGGTTCTTCCCTCGTCGAAGTTGTGGAAATATTTCCGTTTGAATCCGAATAGTAAGAATTACGTGTCTTTCCCTTTCTATCCTTTTCAGCAGGTGAGCATCTTATTGATAGAGAAAGAGGATAGAAGGATTCAACAGAATTTGTTGCTGGTTTTTTTACTACTCCACCAGTTCTATTAATTAGTTTCGCTAGATCTATAGAACCTCCTTCGATCAAATTTCTCTCACCTGAACGATGCATAGGAATTGGTATTGTTAGTAACATCAGGATTCCCGGAGTCACGCTATTACCCCGCTTCATTGAATCGCGCAGATTCCGTAAAAAGATTGAACTCAGAATTCATAAGTCAAATAATTTGATGGAGGGTTCATAACTGGAGAATAGACCAATTAGAAATTCCCCTAGATCTTGATTTTTCAATGATTCAAATGAGTAGTGGAATCCATCGGTTTCTGCTAACTTCGGAACTTCAGAGAATAAATCTGGACTTCTTACTTTTTCTTCTCCCACTTCTCTTACCTCATGATCTCTCTTCACTTTATCTATATGTGGTAGATACTACCCACCTCTCACATTCCATTATATAGATAATATCGAAAGATTCAAGGCCCAATGGAGTGAGTACTTTCGATGTGGTGATTTGTGGGTGTATTCGTACCTACCTGAAGCTGTCTCGGGAATCTCGAATTGTTGAAGAAACCTATCTATGTCTTATCTATCTCCTCATCAACTTATTTTATTCCGAGTGATAAAGACGAGTTCTCCAACCTGATGGGCGAACGACGGGGATTGAACCCGCGCGTGATGGATCCACAATCCATTGCCTTGATCCACTTGGCTACGTCCGCCCCCTACTTTCCCTATTCAGCTTTCTTAACTGGGAGAGAACAAGATCTACTAGGGTCATTCATTCGATGCGCGTACGTATTATTCGTCTATATATTAATACAAGAAAAAATATGTTAGGTGAAAAATGTATTCTCAATCTATTCCAGTGGGTACGGGACTACAAGCGTTCCGCTAATCAGAATGAGAATATCTTTGATTCCCATTCTCTGTAATCCTAGAAGGGTGTTTCAAAGATTCCCCAGAATCCAAGATTGGAAACTGATAATTGTAAGATTATGGCGAGATATTACTATTATTTCTATTCATTCCATCGGACGAATCTCCATTAAATACCAAACCTTATGCGAGGTTTGGTATTTAGTGATGCTGCACGACCAGACAGGTATTATCCGTTTACAGAAGGAGCTTCAACAGAAGCTAAGTCTAGAGGGAAATTATGAGCGTTACGTTCATGCATAACTTCCATACCTAGGTTAGCACGGTTGATGATATCAGCCCAGGTGTTAATAACACGACCTTGGCTATCAACCACGGATTGGTTGAAGTTAAAACCATTCAAGTTGAATGCCATGGTGCTGATACCCAAGGCAGTAAACCAGATGCCTACTACGGGCCAAGCGGCTAAGAAGAAGTGCAGAGAGCGAGAATTGTTAAAGCTGGCATATTGGAAGATCAAACGGCCAAAATAACCGTGAGCAGCTACGATGTTGTAGGTCTCTTCCTCTTGACCGAACTTGTAACCTGCATTAGCAGACTCATTCTCAGTAGTTTCTCTGATCAAACTAGAAGTTACCAAAGAACCATGCATAGCACTGAATAGAGAGCCGCCGAATACGCCAGCTACACCCAACATGTGGAAGGGATGCATAAGGATGTTGTGCTCAGCCTGGAAAACGATCATGAAGTTGAAAGTACCAGAAATTCCTAGGGGCATACCGTCAGAGAAACTTCCTTGACCGATTGGGTAGATCAGGAACACAGCGGTAGCAGCTGCAACGGGAGCTGAGTACGCAACAGCAATCCAAGGACGCATGCCTAAACGGAAACTAAGTTCCCACTCACGACCCATGTAGCAAGCTACACCAAGTAGGAAGTGAAGAACGATCAGTTCGTAAGGACCACCATTGTATAGCCATTCATCAACGGAAGCTGCTTCCCAGATTGGGTAGAAGTGTAAACCGATAGCTGCAGAAGTAGGAATGATAGCACCGGAGATAATGTTGTTTCCGTATAGCAAAGAACCGGAGACAGGCTCACGAATACCATCGATATCTACAGGGGGAGCTGCGATGAAAGCAATGATGAATACAGAGGTTGCGGTTAATAAGGTGGGAATCATTAAGACACCGAACCATCCGATGTAAAGACGGTTTTCAGTGCTGGTGATCCAGTCGCAGAAGCGACCCCATAGGCTTGCGCTTTCGCGTCTTTCTAAAGTTGCGGTCGTGGTAATTTTTGGTTTTCGAAACGATTGGTGATTACCCAAGCTGATGAGCCTGTTGATCCATAGTATATCACAGAATCCCACCTGTGTCAACTAATCTAATATTGATTGAATATCCGAAGAAACGGGAAGACTTCCCTTTGTTTTCGCACGATACTTCTTCAAACCTTGACTCTCTTTTCAGACGCATTTCCCTTTTATTATCATAAACCACGGGAAAGTCAACGTTAGTTCGGCTCCTCGAGTACATCATGGGAGATGCCAGCTTTGCCTTAGATGTACTACGACTCAATCATCGATTCGAGGTGAGGGACATACAGGATAAATATCTGCTGGCGTTGCCTGACATCCCCCCCCCCCCCCGAGGTGAGTAGTCCGCCCCAGGCGGAGATAGTTGAGAATGGTGGGAGTCGCGGGGATGCGGGCAGTGCCAATCATGTCGATCATGTCGATTGTGTCGATTGTGTCGATCATTCTAGTCATGTCGATCATGTCGATCATGTTGATTGCGTCGATTGCGTCGATCACTTTGGTCATGTCGATCATGTTGATCATGTCGATGATGTTATGGACTTTACGATTCGACACTAGTCTTTCTCTTTTTCATGAGGTACTATACCAGTGACAAAATTTCCCCTATGACTTGGATATTCTTTCTCCCATTATTTAATTTCTGCTTATCCATATGCTTCTGGCGTATCTTGATTCCTAATACCCTGCGCTCCGGAGTAGAAGGTTTCAATCCACCAATAAGAGGTTGTGGATTGAAACGAACCCGGAACTAACGGAAATGGGCAAAAGCCTTATTAGCTTCTGCCACCTTGTGAGTCTCCTCCTTCTTCCGTACAGCACTACCAGAATTTCTGGCAGCATCCATTAATTCATCACTTGATCTTAAAGCCATACTTCGACCTGAACGTTTTCGACACGCGATCAATAACCATCGGATAGCCAAAGCTCTTCCTTCTGCAGGTACTACTTCAACGGGGACTCGATAAGTCGATCCACCTACACGTTTGGATTCTGTTACTATATCGGGAGTTACCCTACGTATTGCTTGTCGCGGGACAGACAGTGGATTCTTATTCGTCTTTTCCTTAATCCGCTTCATAGCCTGATAGAGAATCTGATAAGCCAATGATTTCTTGCCATCTTTAAGAATACGATCAACCAACATGTTTACTAATCGATTACGATAAATCGGATCCGATTCTATATTTTTCTTTTTGTTCGCTACATTGCTCCGGTGTAACATGAGTTTACAGATATGTCGGATTCCGATTCTATCTCGACTGTATCTTAGAATCTTATTTGGGCTTTTTCACTCCATATTGTAGGGTGGATCCGCCGGTTAGTCGAGGATCTCCCCCCAAACTGCACGTGCGACTTTCATCGAATGCAGCTTTCCATATGATTGAATAGAAAGTCTTGAAGTAAGTTCGGGTTACTTCAATGAATCATATTTACTCATTAGGCATTGAGTATCCGTTTCCTCTTCATCATCCCACGAATAGGAGAAGGGAAATCCCGTATTTCATTTATCTCACCAAGAATGTCCGTGGGTTTATTGATCCAATTACCAAATGTTCACAAAACCTCCACTGAATCTCCATAATCGTAGTCCGAACTCGTTCTGAGAGAGAGAAGACATTCGAAGATTTTCCAAATAAATGGGAGTCCGGGTAAGACTCAACTTACTGGAATGCAATACCCTGGACACCGAGTTGTTTCACACGAATAAGATAATAATCAATCTCCGTAATAGCAGGCTTCGGTCCCCTGGCAACATTCCCACTATCGGGTCGGCTATGCATTTGACATATCAGAACAACCGATACGGAATCATTGCGATGATACAAGTTACGACAATGTTCTGCAACGCACTGGAACGCCCCTTCTTACGATCCTTTACTCCTACAGCATCTAAAGTTCCTCTAACGATATGATATCTTACACCAGGTAGGTCCTTCACCCTCCCGCCTCTCACAAGGACCACGGAATGTTCTTGCAAATTATGGCCAATACCTGGTATGTAAGCCGTTATCTCGAACTTGGAGGTTAATCGAACTCTGGCGACTTTCCGTAGGGCAGAGTTAGGTTTTTTTGGTGTAGTTGTGGAATAGTTGACAGATGAGTCAGTTTCAGTGTCACTCTACAGAACCGTACGTGAGATTCTCACCTCATACGGCTCCTCGTCATTCAATTAATACTAAGAATAGAAGTACGAAATACCTTTCGGTTGTTACCCGATACAAGAGGATTCACAAAATAATTTTGATATTCCATTCTTTCATTTTCAACTCCCTCCTGTGTGTTTGCCTCTACCTCCTCCCTATCCCCCAAATCGATTCGCTAGTCTACTTACTTCAGTGTCATTAATATTCTTAAGAAGTAGTAAGGAGAAGGAGATTCTGTTCCTACTTCAACTTCCCCAGAAGTAAATAGGTATTCACCGTAGTATCTATTTCCTGCTTCGATACTACCGATATAGACTTGGGAGAATTATTCTCTGATGTGGAAGAAATAGAATCTACAAGTGATCTGTGAAAAATCCTTCTACTCTCTAGAACCACCCGAATTGCTAGTGCTAATGATATTCGTTCCAATATGATAGAGTGAATTAATAGATAAAGGTGGAAGAGGGAGATATGGAATGGAAAGATGGAGAATATATTGATTTGATGGGTAGATTCGCTAATGAGTCTCATGTCTGTTTCCATTTCAGTAATATTAAACAGATCGAATATACGGGGGATTGACGGGTTGATGT
>NW_028239423.1:85000-107500 GCF_047967505.1 Dipteris shenzhenensis | reverse complement strand
TTAACCACTCGAAGACCCAAAGCTTTCTTCGAGACTTCATGAACCTCGCGTACACCCTAACTCTCATTATAGGAAGAAGCAGTAATGATAGCAATCCCTTTTGCCTTCTCGGATAGAGCCTACGAATCGGGGGGGGGGCTGGTGTGGAAGATCTCGGTCATGGTTGATCTTGGTCGTGATTGATCGCCCCCCCCCAACCCCAAGATGCATATCGATCGATCACCAATCACTAGTTTCTATTTCTCCTTTTCCGGAAAACATAGTAGAATAGTCACAGGATACTTATAGAGGTATAAGGAATATCTTGGAAAGGAGAAGAAAAAAACTCTTAGGAGACAAGAGAAACGAAGGCAGTTAGCAGTAGAATAATACCAATCATCAATCCGAATGAATAAGAAGATACTCTCCCGCCCATGGAACCCCACGATCCGTATCGATATCAATAATTGCAGGCGGGTGGAGGATCCATAAACTTGAATCCATAAATGGAATGAATGAGTCTACGGGGGGAAAGTATGGATAAGGGGTGAAAAATGAAGAAAAAAGGGGAAAGAGAACGTGAGGGGGAGGGGGGGGGAAGTGGGGGATAGTCGGGATGAAGAAAATGAATCGGAGCTTTGCGAAACGAAAGTAGCAGTTTATGGAAAGGGTGGAATTGGTAAGTCAACAACAAGTTGTAATATATCAATAGCTTTGGCGAGACGCGGAAAACGGGTATTGCAAATTGGATGTGATCCGAAACATGATAGTACTTTCACCCCCACGGGATTCTTGATACCTACCATTATAGACACTTTGCAATCGAAGGATTACCAACTATGAAGATGTGTGGCCTGAGGATGTCATTTATAAGGGTTATGGCGGAGTGGATCGTGTTGAAGCAGGGGGACCACCTGCGGGAGCTGGTTGTGGGGGATACGTAGTGGGAGAAACGGTTAAATCATCGAAAGAATCGAATGCTTCTTATGAATATGATACTACTCTATTCGACGTTTTAGGGGACGTAGTCCGTGGAGGTTTTGCCGCTCCATCGAATCATGCGGATTATTGCATTATTATCACGGATAATGGATTCGATGCCCCTTTTGCAGCAAATCGTATTGCTGCGTCGGTTAGGGAGAAGGCACATACCCACCCATTGCGATTAGCAGGTTTGGTGGGGAATCGGACATCTAGGAGAGATCTCATTGATAAACATGTAGAAGCCTGCCCGATGCCTGTGCTGGAAGTGTTGCCTCTCATTGAGGACATTCGGGTCTCGAGGGTGAAGGGGAAAACATTGTTTGAAACGGCTGAATGTCAATCAGATCTCAATTATGTTTGTGATTTCCATCCCAATGTGGCGGATCAGATATTGTCTCGACCAGAAGGGGTTGTGCCAAGGGAAATTCCAGATAGAGAATTATTCAGTCTGCTCTCCGATTTCTATCTGAATCCCGATGGTGGGGGGCAGAGGAATGCCCAGCAAACTCAACAGGATATTCTGCTTGATTTTACGATGATTCGAAACCGAAACTGCAAATTTCTTGTATGTGTACCCTTTCTGAGGAAACCCTTTCACGAAGACTCCCGAAACTCTCACTTTTGAATGTGAAACCGGAAATTATCACACTTCTTGCCCCATTAGTTGTGTGGCTTGGTTATATCAAAAGATCGAAGACAGCTTTTCCCCAGTGGTAGGTACAAAGACTTGTGGTTATTTCTTACAGAACGCTCTTGGAGTTACGATCCTTGCGGAACCTACTCGTTATGCAATGGCAGAGTCGGAAGAGGGGGACGTCTCGGCCCAATTAAATGATCAAGGGGAATTGGAGAGAATTTGTATCCAAATAAAACGAGATAGAAACCCTAGTGTCATTATTTGGATTGGCACATGTACCACGGAAATAACAAAGACGGACCTAGAAGGCATAGCACCCAAGCTAGAAAACGAACTTGGAGTACCAATTGTAGTTGCGCGGGCCAATGGATCGGATTATGCTTTTACTCAGGGAGAGGATACTGTATCAGCTGCCACGACGCATCGGTGTCCGGAATTTGACATATCTAGACACGAACAGAAACAGGATTTAGTTGGGGGTGTTGACACTGCGACGACGGAAGCGGGGGGGGCTAATCCGGAGGGACGGAAATTAAAGAATCATGCTTCAGTTCTTTTTGGATCTCTAACTTCAACTGTAGCTTCTCAACCGAATCCGGAATCGAAACGTCAATCCATTCAGGTATCGGGGTGGTTACCCTCCCAGAGATATACTGAACTTCCATCATTAGGCAAGGGAGTGTATGTTTGCGGCGTGAATCCCTCTCTGAGCCGTACAGCGACGACTCTGATGCGGCGTCGTAAATGCCAGTTAATTGGAGCACCTTTTCCTATTGGTCCTGATGGGACGCGTGCTTGGATAGAAAAGATTTGTTCCGCCTTTAATATGGAACCTCAGGGTTTGAAGGAGAGGGAGGATGAGATATGGAAGAGTCTGAGAGACTATCTTGAGATAGCAGCTGGTAAATCTATATCTTTTACGGGAGATAATCTATCAGAAATTTCTATAGCAAGATTCCCAATTCGCTGCGGAATGGTTGTCTACGAAACAGGTATTCCCTACATGGATAAACGATATCAAGCTGCCGAGCCATCTTTCTCACGAGATACTTGCAAAGAGATGGGTACACTCATGCCACGGATCGTGGAAAAACCGGATAATTATAACCAGATACAGCGTATGCATGAATTAAAACCTGATTCAGCAATTACTGGAATGGCTCATGCCAATCCTTTAGAAGCAAGAGGTATTGATACAAAATGGTCTGTCGAGTTCACCTTTGCCCAAATCCATGGATCCACTAATGCGAGGGATGTGCTTGAACTTGTTACTCGTCCCCTACGGCGTAATAATAATCCGGGGCGTCTGGGTTGGAGTAACCTGTCGAAGCAGATGGTAACAAATCACTAAATTATAGAATTATTGGGTGACGGGAAGTGACCATTGAGGGAAATGCATAGAGACGTCTCCAAATTCTTAATCATGGGATTCTGTCTCCTCATGATTAAGAAATCCATCGACTCCTTTCCGAAGGAGTTGCTGTGCTAGCTACGGGAGTGGTACGGAGAGGTTGCCGGCACTCTACGGGAAAAAAAAAAAACTGAAAAATATGGGAAGGAAATAATTATGAACGTAGAAAGCGTTCAAATGTCGTTGTATCTACTGCAGGTTTCGCTGCTTACTCGGGTGAAGGTGGCAGGTCCACCTATAATATTCGGACTATATTATGGATTACTAACAACATTACCCGTTGGACCCTCCCAAATACTATCCATAAGAGCTTTTCTTTTGGGAGGGAATCTTAGTGGTACCGTCGCTTTGAGTGGTTTGATGATGGGATAGCTACTAATATTTCTGTCAATATTCTGTTCACCTCTATATGCATTGATAGTGAAACCACATGTTGTAACTGTCCCAATAGTACCATACATGTTATTTTACTGGTTCCGAACCAAGGATTTACCGGATTATCGAACTCTACGTCCGACCAATTCACTCAGTGACTTTCGAATCGGTAATATATTCTTGGATAGTTTCATTTTCCAGATTTTAAATCCAATTCTTTTACCAAGTCCCGTATTGGCGAGACCAATTCACCTATTTATTTTTCGATATAGCAACAACATAACATTTCTGATTAGTAGTTTCGTGGGTTGGTCACTCGGTCATATGTCATTCAGCTACTTGTCCAGATTACTTCTGGTTCGCGTAGAATATGATTCACCCATACTCTACCTGCTGATGAAACGCGTCATTTACAAAACTTTTAGTATTGTTGTTCTCATTAATGTACTGGTTTATTTGGGTAAGGCTCCAGTACCTCTCTTCACCAAGAATTTTGAAGACGAACTTGTCTTGCTCGATAACAATCTCCGGGAGTTGTCAGATTCGATGCTATGGATTTTCAAGTCGTGGCCCACGTCCTTGTTCGACCCATACAAACCAAATCGTCCTTTACGATATATAGAGAATAGCCGATTCGGCGGCGATAGCTTAGTGAAGAAGCAAGTATCAAATCACTTTTTCAGCAAATGTTTGACTAGTGGAAAACAGCGGTTGGCTCTCACGGCGTTACCCAGTTTGTCGATCTTTGGAGACCAGTTAGGAACCTCGTTAGAGGATTCGGATATGCCACTTCCAGCTCATCATCTGCATGAAGACTGGATTTTGAACCAATTCAGGAAAAACAAGGATTTGAATAATGAGTTAAAGGACCGAATTCGATTCCTAGACACCGAGCCTATCTTCTGGAAAGCGATGGAAAGAAGGACCGGATTGGCTGATAACGGAGGTGAATTACCTAAGATTTATGATCCATTTTTGAATAATTCATGTCGTGCTAGGATTCCAAACTCGGATTCATTCTGGATACTGTCTGATTCATTGGCATCGCAAGCGGTTGACAACAACGAGTATGCCAATGAATTGAATTCCGGTAATAAGATTCGGGATTGGGTGTCTATCAGGTATAAAGAGTTGAGAAGCAATGAGATTCCTCTTCCCCGGGAAGCATTACCTAAAAATGCTTTGCAAATATTTATTTTCATGTTCGAAACACCGGATGATGCCGTGATTGAAGATGTTGTGGGAGAAACAAACTATTCAGTTTCGAAGGGTGATTCCACCCCCGTAACTTGGGATCAAGTCTTCAAATTTTCTTCATCTCCGACAGAGTTAGCTTTATTCTTCACCTATCTCAGAGATGATTGTGGTGCCTTCGATTGGATCCGCTTGCTAGACGTACCTCTAATTGGTGGGGAAAGACTTGACTCTTCAAAACAAAAAATACGTTCGATCCTCGAGATTGAGGAACTGTCGGAGGAATTGGCCCGCAATACTCACTTAATATATGATAATAGGTTCGATGTCGCGGGTGGGTCAACTGATATTCGTAACAGAAAGTTAAAAAATTTAGCAATCAGCGTCGGGAAGACGCGGCTGAAAACACGCAGACTGGTCAAACGTTTTGCAAAAAGCTCTGATTTTCGTCGGAAACCTATAAAAGGCTCTATGCGCTCCAGAAGACGTAAGACACTGGTTTGGGAAGTATTTCAAGATAAGGCACATTCACCTCTCTTCTTTAGATTAATGGAACTACCCACTCCGTTTCGATTTCCTGCCGGAGAATTAACTGGTGTAGATTTTGAGGAATCGGCCGGTGACGCGAGGAGAGAAACTAGTACCCAACCCGAACAGGAACTAATATCTCTTTCATCCTCGAGAGAGGGGGAGCGAGCGAAATCCGACCGCCCAGCTATAGCAGCTAGGTTCGATGTGAGTTCCATCCACACGGGGCGGGGTTTATTATTGGTTATGCAATCGACTCTTCGGAAATATGTGAAACTGCCTGTATTGATAACACTCAAGAATTTCGGTCGTATTTTATTTTTTCAAGCTCCCGAATGGGATGAGGATTGGAGTGAGTGGCGCAAAGAATCCCACATCAAATGCACCTACGACGGCGAGGGATTCTCACACACTCGTTTACCCGGTCGTTGGTTGAAGGAGGGTCTTCAGATAAAGATTTTGTATCCTTTCCGGTTGAAGCCTTGGCGTACTCGCGGGAGGAGGCGCCCAACCATTTTGGAAAATGATATGAATCCCAGGTATCTCAAGACTCGGGAATCGGGGAGAAAAAATAGATTGAGGCGAGGAAAATCTCCATCTAGCTATTTAACAGCTTGGGGATTCCAAACAGATGTACCTTTTGGAACTATTAAGAAAGATCCCTCCTTCTGGAAACCTATCCGGAAGAAATTGATGAGAATTTTGAGACGTAGTCTCGCATTGCGGACTAGGCAAATGCGTCGTCTCTACTCCAAATTGGGTGTATCCGCAAGGTTTCCATTGGGGAAATTGAATTTCCTTCGTAAAATTGAAGGGATTTGGGAGAATTGGAGTGGAACCGATTTTGTTGGGGGAGATATTCCAAATGATACAGGGACCGGGTGGAAAGAGGGGCCGTCACACGGTGAACCAGGTACTGGTGGAATAGATGAAACATCAATTCCCATTGATAATAAATCCCGATACTTTGCGGGTACCGATGATGAACCAGTAAAAGATACCGTTGGTGGATCCAAATCCGAACCCGAATCAGACATGCATGCATTCAGAAATCTGTTAACCGAAGGGGTTGGCGGGGGTGGGCGTAGCACCAAATCACTCCGTTTTAGTAAACCGGGAATAGATGACAGACTAATTAATACAAATCTGACTAGTTCTTTGAGATTCCAAACGAAATTAGTCAATATTCAGGGAATTTATTTGAGATCCCGCATATCGGTCGCAGAATTGTTTGAGAAGTATCTTCTACTAGTAGCGGGATTATTTCGAAGAGTCAATAGAGCTTTTGCTCATTATCTCGACAATTTTGCTAGATTTCGGGTGCAACTGGTGAAAGTGACGAATCAAGTTGGTGGGGTTCATGGGGATGCAAACCACCCAATTCTAGCTATTTCCGGAATTAGGGAGGGAATACCGCGAGTTATCGATAATCAATCTATAGGATTACCGTCTCAGGCGCACATTCACGACATTCTGTGGCATGTAAGCATGAAAAACAACCTGGATTTGGATTCTTTGATGGAAATTGCGGAAGATAGCAAGGATGCGGGGTATCTCGATAACCGGAAGGGATGTAAGGATAATGAGAATCTGGATGATGCTTCGGAAGATTGGAATTATCCGCGCGGTGATCATGGTTGTTATCCGAAAGGGGGAGGGGAAACCCCAGAATTTTTTGATGGCGGTAAACATGACGGGGGAAAGAGCGATTCCGTGGGATGTCCCGATGACAGAACTGGCGGGATTGTACGTGGGTATGGTATCGATGAACATATTAATAATTTTGCTACGATGCGGGGACTTTCCAAACAACTTTGGGAATTGAATGCAAATGATTTGGGGAGTTTGTTAGGCTGTCCCGACAAGTACAACCTGTCATTGGAGTTATGGCAAAAAATTGCACCGAAGAGATGGAGATCGGACATCGAAAATTTATATGGATTCAGAAGCATCGGGGGAAGTTTTCTCGCCGAGCATGAATATGTATTTCGTGATAGACAAAACGATTATTCCATATATACTGAAACCCCTTTCCTCAGAGATCGAGTGAGAAATATCAATAAACGTCGTAAATACAGTTATTTGTTACATAGTTTTATTGATTCCTCACGAGATGTAGATATACAAAAATTTCCGGCGGGGTGGAATGCGGCGATAAGGGAAACTCGTTTAGGGAATCGTATCAGAGAACTTATTGCAGGGAAGGGAATTTCTCATCCACGAATACTTGATCCGGAACGTGAGTTGAATCCGAAATCCGATTTGGTGTTGTGGGTAATTCCGGATCCCGCGGAAGCAAAGGATGTATACGAAACAAGATCGAAATTTGTACCTGGGACTTCTATTTTGTGGGAGAGGGTTCCCGCTACCCCAAATGAAAGATTTCAGAGATTAGGCACGGATTACGGGTTACAGGAAGAAGAGATTGATTCGGATGAAATACTTCTAAGAGAGAGGGGGAGTCACTATTATATTTTTCAATGGAAATGGGAATCCGAAGCATTAGAAAGAGAATTATAAAGACTGAGGGATTTGATATCTCTCATCAACGTATTAGAAAATGAGCAGGATCTTACTTCCTTCTGTGTCAATATGGGTATAGATTGCGATTTGTTGAATCTTTTTCTCAACGAAGAGAAACGCGAGATTCTAGATGATTTGTTTGTTATTTCAGCCCATCGTTTACCGCGAATATTCGATGATTAGATTCTCATGTATAAAATGGTTAGTATCCCACTGAAATTTCGAAACAGATTCAAAAGAAGATTGAATAGAAATATATTTGGCGGGTGCATGCTGCGTTTGTCACTCATCAATGGGGAGAGGAATAGGAATCGCTCCTATCTCCATAACATCGAAGATCTCCTGCTTCCGAGACATCGTCGCAAATCGCGATTTCTCAGATCCCTATTGATTTTGAGCTCCGTGAAATCCGAAAGGGACCCTTTGGGCTACCCTTCTGGAGTGGAATGGATGAACAAGAGTGAAGAGTCTAGCGACCTGAGTGGGACTCAGAAAATCAAACGTTTCCTTTGGCCCAGTTATCGCTTAGAAGAATTAGCTTGTATGAACAGATTCCGCTTCGACACAAATAATGGAAGTCGATTTGCCACGCCCAGAATACGCATGTATCCCATTATTTGAGACGGGGGGGAGAATACGTAGATTCGACAATTTGCTCGACTAATATTACTAACATCTTGGTAATCTCAATCAAGTGTGTGATAGAAGGAGGGGCAGATACCTACCTTACTTATCAGATGCGGAGCTGTAACTACTCGTTGGTGGGAAACAAATTCCCACCGATAACCGAATCTATTGAGTGACGATTTCCCCGATTATAGGAGTATTCATCTCCCTCGCTCGGACCAATACTACCCGAATTAGTAGGCAAATCCTATACAATGAATTCGATAAACAATTATTATTACTACTATTACGGATAAGGCTATATCTACCAATTCGACGTTGATTTGTGAGAAAGGGGATACAGGGTCTGCTGAGTCTCAAATATGCTACTTGACCGATCAAGTCTCGAAACTCACTTCTCATTTGAAATCACATTCCAAGGATTACTCCTCTCAGAGGGGTTTGTGGAAATTATTGGGAAGACGCAAGCGTCTCTTAATTCATTCATCCAAAAAGGATCCGACTTTATACGATAACATAATAAGCAACTTGGGTATTCGGAGATTGAAGAGACGCCGATTCCAATTTATAGAAATCCAGTTCTACCGAAGCTAGGGTCTGCAAAAATTACCAGGAACATAATTCATGGGTATACCTCCTACGAAAGTGGATCCAGTTATAGTGAGTATGGGTCCCCACCACCCGTCGATGCACGGTGTCCTTCGACTTATTGTTACTCCAGACGGTGAAAATGTCGTTGGTTGTGAACCAATACTTGGCTATTTACATAGAGGGATGGAAAAAATTGCTGAAAACCGGACGATTCTGCAGTATCTTCCCCACGTGACGAGATGGGATTATTTAGCCACCATGTTTACCGAGGCAATAACAGTGAATGCGCCGGAGAAGTTGGCAAATATTCAAATACCGAGAAGAGCTAGTTACATACGAGTTATTATGCTCGAGCTAAGTCGAATAGCTCCCCACCCGTCATGGCTCGGACCTTTTCTGGCGGATGTCGGTGCACAAACCCCTTTTTTCTACACATTTCGAGAAAGGGAAATGATTTATGATTTACTTGAGTCTGCTACGGGTATGTGAATGACGCATAATTATTTCCGCGTCGGGGGAGTAGCGGTAGATTCACCATATGGGTGGCTAGATAAATGTTTGGATTCCTGCCACTATTGCCTCTCAAAAGTCGATGAATATGAACGACTTATCACAAATAATCCTATATTTCTGAAACGAGTGGAGGGGATAGGTGTCACTGGTAGGGAAGAAGCTATAGATCGGGGCTTATCCGGACCCATGTTGCGAGCCTCGGGGATTCAATGGGATCTTCGCAAGGTGGATCACTACGAATGTTATGACGAATCGGATTGGCGGATCCAATGGCAAACAGGAGGAGATTCATTGGCCCGTTATTTGGTACGAATCGGCGAGATGAGAGAATCCATAAGAATAATTCAACAGGCCTCGAGACTCCTTCCGGGAGGTCCATATGAAAATTTGGAATCTCGACGCCTTAGTCAGCAACGAAAGGAAATGGGATGGAATGATTTTGACTATCAATTTGTCGGTAAGAAATCCTCTCCCACTTTCAAATTACCTGAGCAGGAGCATTACGTAAGGGTGGAAGCTCCCAAAGGGGAATTAGGGATATTTCTGATTGGAGATGATAGTGTTTCTCCCCGGAGACGGAAGATTCGTCCGCCTGGCTTCATAAATCTGCAAATTCTCTCTCAATTGGTAGAAGGAATGAAACTAGCCGATATTACGACAATATTAGGTAGTATAGATATCATCATGGGGGAGGTTGATCGCCGAAACGGCAATTGGTACAAAAAATTTCGAGGAACGCGTGATTGACTTATTTCACAAATTGGGAGTTTCGAGAGATTCTTCCGAATTGATTTGGATTCTGATTTCCATTCCCACCCTTATCGTAGGAATTACAGTAGGAGTATTAGTTATCGTACGGCTCGAGTGAAAGGTATCTGCGGGGGTACAACAGCGTATCGGACCTGAATATGCAGGTCCTTTGGGAATTATCCAATCCCTGGCCGATGGAGTCAAGCTCCTACTGAAGGAAGATATTGTTCCAGCCAGGGGCGATACTTGGCTATTCAATATTGGACCAGCTGTGGTAGTCATACCAGTCTTTATAAGCCACTTGGTGATACCCTTCGGGCAGCACATTATTCTAGCTGATCTGAGTATAGGTGCTTTCTCTTGGATCGCCATCTCAAGTATCGTTCCCCTAGGGCTACTTATGGCAGGATATGGTTCAAATAATAAATATTCCCCTCCAGGTGGTCTTAGAGCTGCTGCTCAATCAATTAGTTACGAAATACCCCCAGCCCCATGTGTACTATCCATATCCCCACGTGCGACTCGCTGAATAAGATTGATGGGAAGAGGGTTATTCCGATATAGAGATTCGGAATGAAGAATCTTTCACTGATTTGACAGAACAACTGGATAGTCATCTGGGTGAGATCGAACAGCGTCTTGCAGCGAGTGAATCGAGTCCCATCCCCCATGTACGGGAGTGAAAGCATGTCCGAGCAGTAAACACTGTTTGCCCCCAGGTACGGGATAGATTTACAGGGCCTGAAGCGGGGACAAGAAGGGACTGAACCTCTTTTCCGGGATTGAGCGGGAGTGGATGGTCAGGAACACTAATATACACAAGAGATTTGTGAGAAGGGTGGAGAAAAAAGTTGCATAATAAAATCTCTTTTCTCTTTAATTGGATAAAGACTTAGCCTCGGTAGGGATGACTAGGTAGTACATCTTGAAAATCCCAATCCCGAGTATATTCCTATCTACTTAGATTATGACTATCCGGAACGAAGTAATCCTTTCAACGGTTTGATTTTTCTGCCCCTGGCGGAAAAAATTATTGATATATGCGAGTATCTCCTTTACGTAGTAGTCTCAAGAGGATTGGGATCATAGGAATCCTCAGGCTAATCCTCTTCTCGGCTGAAATAAAGATAGGTAGGGATCCATCTATGTGGAGATATAAAAGAAGTATCGGTAAATCCCATTCCACCGAGAAACGGTGGAAGATTCCGAATTATATCAAAAAATAACTGAAAAGGTTGAGATGGATTCAGAAGCTATCACTCCCTGTAGCAAACAGAATCCCATTGGTTGAGATTGGGACGCTCCTCAGGGGGGTGTCGCGCAAAGGAAGTGATTAACTACCAATCCCCCTCTCGGGTGACTTATGGGGAGCCGTATGAAATCCCAATTTCATGTACGGTTTCGAATCAGAGGTGGTAATAGCAATTGTACCGTCGACTATAATTATCTGATAGCTTAAGTACGGTTGACATAGTTGAAACACAATCTAAGTATGGTTTTCTGGGATGGAATCTGCGGCGTCAACCTATAGGCTTTATAGCTTTCTTCATATCCCCATCGGCAGAATGTGAAAGGTTGCCATTTGATCTACCAGAGGCGGAGGAGGAACTGGTAGCGGGTTATCAAACCGAATATTCAGGTATAAAATCTGGTTCATTCTATGTTGGTTCTTACCCAAATTCATTGGTTTCCTCGTCGTTTGTAACAGTCCTTTATCCGGGTGGATGGGATTCACCAATTCCATTTCTTCAAGAATTAGGGCAAATTTTTCCCTTTCGGACTCTCAGCAGTGAATCCTTTGATGTATTCGATGCAGTAACAGGTGTCATTACCACATCAGCCAAGTCTTATCTATTCCTATTCATTTCTATCGCAACGAGATGGACATTACCTAGAGTCAGAATAGACCAATTACTAGATCTCGGCTGGAAATCTCTTCTGCCCGTTGCTCCGGGAAATCCGTTGCTGACAGCTTCGTTTCGACTACCATCTCTAAAATGAGATATTCCCCTCATAGTTTACATCAATGTCACCCCGATTTTAATCTATCCAATCTCTAGAAACTAAGGAACTCCCCCAGGATTATCTATCACATGTTTCCCACGGTAACTGGATTCCAGGATTATAGTCAACGAGCAATACGAGCTGCGAGGTATACTGGTCAAGGTTTTGCGGTTACTCTAGACCATCTGAATCGTTTACCTGTGACTATCCAATACCCCTACGAGAAACTTATATCATCCGAACGATTCCGTGGACGAATTCATTTTGAATTTGACAAATGCATTGCTTGTGAGGTACGTGTCCGAGTATGTCTGATTAACCTGCCTGTCGTCGACCGGAGATTGATAAGAAGCATCAGAAAAAAACGATTAAGAAGTTATAGCATTGATTTCGGAGTTCGTATCTTCTGTGGGAATTGTGTCGAATACCGCCTAACAAATTGCTTGTCAATGACTGAGGAGTATGAACCCTCGACTTATGATCGTCACGAATCAAATTATGATCAAATGGCTCCGGGACGTTTGCCCCTCTCTGTCTCCCAGGATTCCGCAATTCAAGTAGTTCCAACTCTGAGTTATTCATCTGGGGGAGTCACGAAAGGAGATCCCAATAATCGAACTGTCACTCGTGGTGTCAATTGAATCTCCGTCTGAAGTTTGGAAGATAGACCGACTCCCTGGTTAGAAAAAATAGTAAGTCGGAGATGATTCAATATCGAGATATCTCTGCTATGCAGAGATATCCCTCCTTCAATTATTTCTACCAATAGGGGGGGGTGTGTCTACATAAGTAGGTCACACACATACACGTCGTTATTGAATAGTAATATAGTGAGATGGGAGAATCAAAATAACTGGGCATAATGAATCTACCTGAATCAATTTATGAATCTGTCTTGATACTAATCGAATTAGGTATTCTACTGGGAAGTGTAGGAGTGGTATTATCTGCTAATATAGTTTATTCCGCCTCTTCATCGGGACTGGTGTTTATCTGTATATCTCTCCCATATCTCGTACCGAATGCCGATTCTGTAGCTGCCGCACAATCGCCTATCTATGTAGGAGCTATAAATGTTTCGATCGTGTCTGCCGTAACGGTTATTGACGAACCAGTAGATTCCAATTCAACCATTTCCTGGAATATGGGAGATACTATTGCCTTAGGAGCTTGTACGGGTCTATCTATCTTATCAACCACTACAATTCGAGATACGAAATGGTCTGATATAAATCCAATCGACCCATCGAGGGATGTTGTGGGGGGAGTCTCAAAAAACAACATCCAGCGAATTGGATACCAATTGTTAACACAATTTCTGGTTCCATTCGAACTCCTTTCTATCCTCCTCCTAGTGGCTTCAGTAGGGGCGATTACAATGGCTCGTGGTGAAGGAATAACCAGACCCGACGAAGAACCTGCTTCGTCGTCTGGAGATGACTCCCCATCTTTCTAATTAATTACAACTTCTCGTAAACTCATCTCGTAGGTTAACCAATTAAGTTTCCGGGGGGTTAATACATCATGCTCGAACATGGACTGATTCTAGGTGCTTATCCCTATCGCGTTGGCTTTTCCGGATCAATCACGAGTCGAAACATGATTAGGGCACTGATGTGTCTTGAGCTGATTCTGAATGCCATTAATATAAATCTCGTAGCATTCTCCAATTTCTTTGACAATGAACAAATGAAGGGGGAAATCTTTTCAATATCCGTAATAGCCGTTGCAGCTGCCGAAGCTGCTATTGGGTTATCCATTGCTTCGGTCATCCAGCGTAATAGAAGATCGACTCGTATCGATCAATTTGATTTGTTAAAATGGTAATTGATTCGTCGATGACGCTATTTATTTGGGCGAATCGCTATTCAATGCAGGTGTATCACATCCAGCTGGTAATGCTGTCGTTTTCCCCCTAACAATTGCATTTCATTCCGAAAAATTATGTCATACCTATCTGAATCCCTACCTATCCCGTTCCTTAAAATTGTCTTGTACCGTCCCTCCCCATATTGCAGAACCCATTCATTTCACGAGGATGATGGGAGAGTTCCACCCACGGAGTGTCTATGTAGGTAGATGCGGAAAAACCAAATCAATACAAATCTTAGATTTGATTGAATGGAAAATAAGGGGTAGGGGGCAGGGGGGAGGGTAGGTACACCTCAACAACCCCAACAGGAGAATATCTTTGACACGTCAATCCAATAGGAGTGAACAAATTCGACGGCACATTCAGTAAAGATCTATGACACATGTATTGGTTGCACCTAATGCGTAAGAGCCTGTCTGACAGATGCATTGGAAACGATCCCCCGGGATGGGTGTAAAGCCAATCAAATTGCTTCTGCTCCTAGAACAGAAGACTGTGTAGGTTGTAAGAGACGTGAATCCGCTTGTCCAACAGATTCCTCGAGTGTACGCGTCTATCCGGGAGCTGAGACGACTCGTAGTATGGGTCTAGCTTATTGATTCATCGGTCAAGAAAGAGATTCAAGAATCGAATCGTTTTCTTTCCAACTCATACTCAAAGATTCATACTCAATTCTATTGAGTATGAGTTGGGGTATTAAGATTCCCCCCCCCCTCCCCCCCGCTAAAATATTTTTCCATCCACGATGAGTAACGTACCCTGGTTAACCACAATTGTTCTTTTTCCGATTCTGGCGGGTTCGCTATTTCCAATGCTTCCCTCCAATGGGAATAAGATCGTTCGGTGGTATACCCCAGGCATTTGTATATCGGAATTTCTACTAATCATTTATATCTTTCATTGTCACTTCCATATCGATGATCAATGCATTCAATTGGTGGAGGATTCTAGTTGGATAAATTCAATCAATTCCCATCGGAGTTCAGGTATTGATGGACTCTCCATGGGTCTCATTCTACTGACAGGATTTGTCACTACTTCGGCAACCTCAGCAGCTTGGCTAGTTACGCGGAATACACGTCTATTCTATTTCTTGATGTTGGCCATGTATAGCGGCCAAATAGGACTGTTTGCTTCTCGAGACATTTCGCTTTCCTCTCCTATGTGGGAGTTGGAATTAATCCCAATCTACCTACTTTTATGTATGTGGGGTGGGAAGAGACGTCTATACTCAGCCACGAAGTCTATTCTATACACAGCTGGTGGTTCTATCTTTCTCCTAATAGGAGCCCTAACTATGGGTTTCTACGGGACCCAGGAACCCTCCTTCAATATCCGAGATTTGGCAAGCAGATCACATCCTATATCACTAGAAGTGCTTTCTTATCTAGGATTCTTCGTGGCGTATGCCGTGAAACTGCCAATATTCCCTTTTCATACTTGGTTGCCAGACACTCATGGGGAAGCACATTACAGCACATGTATGTTGCTGGCTGGGGTATTACTAAAAATGGGAGGGTATGGATTGATTCGAATTAATATGGAATTATTACCTCATGCTCATTCCATACCTGCTTCGTGGTTGGTGCTATTCGGATCAGTCCAAATTGTTTATGCATCCCTGATTCCGCCGGGTCAGCGTAACCTTAAGAGGAGAATAGCGTATTCATCAATTTCCCATAGGGTTTTGTAACAATTGGAATTGGATCCGTGACAGATACGGGTCTTAATGGAGCTGTGTTACAAATGATTTCCCATGGGTTAATAGGTGCCGCTCTATTTTACCTTGCAGGGACTTGTTACGATAGGACACGTACCCTTTATCTCGATCAATTAGGGGGGATGGCTACCCCAATGCCCAGGATATTTACTATGTTTAGTATCTTCTCAATGGCATCCCTTGCATTACCCGGGATGAGTGGGTTTGTATCGGAATTGATGGTATTTCCAGGAATAGTGACTAATCAGCATTATTCATCTATATCTAAGTTATCGGTTGTAGTAGTCGAAGCGATTGGTACAGTATTAACTCCCATTTATTTGTTATCTATGTTACGTCGAATATTCTACGGATACAGAATATCCAACTATTCGGATCCATATTCAGTTGATTCCGGACCGCGGGAAATATTCATATCGATTTGTCTCTCTTTACCAATCCTCGGTATCGGTCTGTATCCAGACATGGTTGCATCTCTACGGAATCACAAAATACTATCTATCCTGGTTCCGTACTCTTTTATGGGATAGTAGAGGGGCAATAAAACGCAGTATCGTTTGGATCGGTAGTCGAACATATCTATTCAATGAGGATTACTCTTGGAAGCGGTTCTGGTATTAATTCCTATAAGGGAAGGCAGTGGGAATCCATGCCGCTGGCGACGTAATTGCATGAATGTCTGGGTGAGGAATCCACAGCGCGATTCCTCATGCAGACTCTGATTCAAATCACGAATTGATTACATGTAACACTTCAAGCATCTGACGAGGTAACATTTTTTGTTATCTCTCCCCCCGATCGAATTAGCGGTCTTCTACCTAATTATTAAGTAAGCCACCCGTGATTATGTAAACCGATTCCTGGTGGATTAACCCCTGAGAAACAAATCCAAGCAATGAAGAATCCTGTAGATGCTACAATAGCAGGCCCTTCCCCCTGCCAACCACTAGTTATTCTGGTATGGAGATGAATAGCATATATCAGCCGAGTCACTAATGCCCAGGTTTCCTTAGGGTCCCGGCTCCAGTAGGATCCCCACGCTTCATTAGCCCACACTGCTCCAGAGAGAATACCAACAGTCAGTAGAGGAAACCCTAAGCTGATGATTCGATAACTCCATCGGTCCAATTGGTGGATCAATCGGCACCTACGTGAATTCAAGGATAGTCGATGAAAACTGTTTCTCGGATTACTTCCTGCCTGCTCGTAGCAGTGTATATCCACTCCCGGAGAGGGGGTCCAGGTAGGAAATTCTTGATTTGGACCGGGGATAGAAAATTGTTCTGCGTCATAGGTGGCAATCGGTGGAGATGTTGCTGATGGAGATCCACATAACGAAGTCACATGGCTTAGTGGCATCATACTTACATGCGTCATTAACCGATGAGGTTGCAGAGCAGGTACTAGCGGTGTGGATTGTTGCATTTCCTCAGGAAGACCCAGAGTTGCGAATCCATGGGTCGACATGGCACCTGGTGCCGTGACTGCACCTGACCATTCGTTCCGACTCCTAATTCTCATAATTACATGCATTGGGGAGAAGCTCCGTGAAAGAAACATAGATGATTCATGTAGATTGCTCGGTGGTAGATGTTTGGGTTGAATCCGACGAATCGTCGTAAATCCCGTTATACAGATGAAAGCAATTGTCATACCTCCAACGCTCAAACTAATGAGTCTCTTGAGCTTGCGAGCCAGCCCCATCCGGTGAAACAGAGTGACGGAAAGAAGCGTAAGAAAAGAAATGTGAGCGAATATGTGCTCTATATCGGTGTGAATCGTAATGAGGAGAATCCAGTGAATTAGTGAGATTTTGGAGAGTATGTACCACCCACCCATTATTCCCAGGAGATTTCGGGTTTACCCCTTAAACGTCGAAACGGGGAGAATTCCCTATTCCTACTGCTTTTCCCAGTGGTTGTATCAGACACAGCCCTCGCCTGCAGGTTGAAATTAAATGCCGCTACTCGGATTCGAACCGAGATGCTCTAGCACTGCTTCCTAAGAGCAGCGTGTCTACCAATTTCACCATAGCGGCTCGCTACTCGTTATACTTATCGTAATTAATGATATCACATCTTCGGGTGAATCGTCAATCTTCCTGGGGGAGAGTACACACGCACAACAAGGGACCTTCCCTGTCTATAGTTGATTAGGTATACGGCGCTATACTTGTATAGGAATAACGGGATATGGCGTAGCTCGGTAGCGTGCCATCTTGGGGTGATGGAGGTCGCAGGTTCAAATCCTGCTATTCCGAATAAACGAGGTCGGAACATATTTTAAACGGAATAGAAGACGTTCCCGTTCCGGGAACGCAGATTTATCTCCCGATTCTCTTTGGGTGTTATCGACCCATACCCATTCGTAGTAGGGATAGAGATAAATCGATGATCGTGATCGAGACCCTTGTATCATAGGAAGGAAGAGAGGGATTGGGCTCCTTCTTCATGCACGTAACCCCCCCCCCTCGTGGTTATTACCAACATTCATTGATACAACTCTGTTAGTATTTGGATTTTATTTACCGCACGGTACCGTCACGCAATAATATCAACATGTACCCGTACTACTTACTAGGGATCCAAATTCATCAATAAGTTCCCTGACAATCACTTATCTCGTCTTCCCCGTTCCAACAAACAAATAGTTCACTATCTATTCCGACCGACCCCACGTCCTATTGATACGGCAATTCCTGTTACAACCGGGGAGTACTACTGACCAGTTTCAGAAATTTTTTCATTTGTCACATAGTAAAAACTTCTCGACCGTCCAGTCAAAATGGATTTAGCTGGAGAAAAAGCTTTCGATGCTACTTCATTAGTTTGGGTCTTCCAAATATGATTGCGAATCTTCCTCCGCGACCTAGAAGTACGTTTTTTTGGAACTGCCATAATGAAATCTATCTATTCGGTTTTATCATCGAAATGAATGCGACGAGTATGTTGATACGTACGAGTAGAATCAATATAATGAGGGAGGGGGTGATTGCGTAGAATCATTAGAAGGGGAACAACTGGGGGAACTGGGTTTCCATTCTATGCAAAAGAATCCCAGCAAGAATTTGACTTCTTTATGATAACAATTTTGCTAACCAACCAACTCCTTTCCATTTAAGCAAATGGGATCTACTACAGATCGAACCAAATCCTGTCTGTATCCCGATTTCCTTCGCGTCTTCTTCTTAGAATGGATCTTCCGTATCACTTTCTTCCTCTCGAAACAGGGATGCAAGACGCGCCCCCTAGCAGTTGCGTTACTCAGCCGGGGATGTCCGAGATCAATTTTGGATCCGTGACAAACCAATGAAACTCGATATATCGACATTACCGTATTGGACTCTGATGCGTTGTGCCCAAGCAGAGCGAAGTGACGAACATCATAGAATCTCCCCGGTTCTACTCGGAGTTGTTTTCCTCCAGTATCAATTGCTGCATGTCTATCCGTAATAGTCTTGTCGTGTGAAAAATAACCCAAAACAACTCAATCGGTTTGGGGTCAAAAAATGGAACCTAGATAAGTATCTCCGACACATTTGATTCCTGTCAAGTCTCGACGCCGGGCTCGCACCAGAACGAGAAACAAATGGATTATTCGGTTTGATACGCGTGATCTCACCTGTCCATATATATTCCATTCTTCGACGCTCCATATATCTGACAACTATTGACAGAAAGAGTTCCACCCGGGTTAAATATGTTTATGGAATTATCTTATGAATGTGCTTGGATTGTCCCCTCACGCCCATTCGTAACCTCTGGTTGATCGGATTGGCATCGTTTCTTTTTCCAAAAGCCACTAAGAGCCTTCGTCGTATACGTGCTATGCTCAGTGTTCTTTCATTAGCCGCAGCTATGTCCGTCTCTATCGCAACATTCTGGCAACAAGTTACTGGTCGCTCCACTTTTGAATACTCATGGTCATGGATTCCCAACGACGATATTTCTCCAAAGATAGGATTTTCAGTTGATTCACTTACTTCCATTACGTCGATATCAGTCACCACCATAGGTGTCTTGGTTATGATTTACAGTGATAGTCATATGCGTCACGACTAGGGATACGTAAGGTTTCCCGTCTATTTAAGTTTCTCCACTGCCTCCACGTCAGGATTAGTGTTCAGTCCCAATCCAATACAGATTCATGTTTTTCGGGAATTAGTAGGGATGTGCTCTTACTCGCCGATAGGTTTTTGGTTCGCACGACCAAGTGCTGCTAATGCCTGCCAAAAAGCTTTTGCAACTAATCGTACAGGAGATTTCGGATTATTATTGGGTATATTAGGTACGTATTGGATAACTGGTAGTTTCGAGATCCGCGAATCGTGTGATTGATTTAGTGAGTTGATTGATAACAACAGCGCCGGCTCCTCCCTTGCCAATACATGTGCTCCTCTACCATTTTTGGGTCCGGTATCTAAATCTGCACAATCCCCACTCCACGTATGGTTGCCCGATGCAACGGAAGGACCCACACCTATTTCGGCTCTTATACACGCCGCTACTATGGTAGCTGCGGGAATTTTTTTTGTAGCTCGAATGCTTGAATTGTTTGAAACCTTACCTCTAAGCATGAATGTTATCTCCTGGATAGGCGGAATAACGGCTCTACTGGGAGCGACGATAGCTCTTGCCCAGAAGGATATCAAGAAAGGTTTAGCTTATTCTACTATGTCTCAATTGGGCTACATGATGCTGGCTCTAGGTCTCGGTGCTTATAAACCTTCGTTGTTTCACCTCATTACACATGCCCATCCCAAAGCTTTGCTATTTCCCGGATCCGGTTCAGTAATTCATTCGATGGAAAGGGTTGTCGGATACTCTCCCAATAGAAGTCAAAATATGTCTCCCACGGGTGGTTCGCGAAAATATATGCCAATTACTGGAATCACTTTTCTTTCAGGTACTCTCTCTCTCTGTGGTATACCACCTCTAGCTCGTTTCCGGTCCAAAGATGAAATTATTGCAAAGAGTTGGCTACGTTCCTTTCCCCCGGATGTATAGCCTCATTCACAGCAGTTCCAACTGCTTTCTACATGTTCCGCATCTATCTCCTCACGTTTGAGGGGAATCTACGCGCCGGTGGCGGTACCAATTCATCCCATTCCTCTATGAATAGTGTCATTCGGAGTAACACCAAAACGATAGCAACGAGTGGAGATGGGTATGATGTTCCTCCACCCCCGCGAGACGAAGGAGTCGATTCAGCAGGAGGTTATGACGGGGAAGATTCAGTCGATAGAAAAGTTTCTGCAGAGTCCAATATTCGTTCTGAGTCTCTATATCCTAAGGAATCAGACGTTTCGATGGTATTGCCTTCAGTAGTACTGTCGATACCAACTTCGTTGGTTGGATCAATAGGAGTCAATCTCGCTGGAGGAGAAACTGGTCCCGATTTGCTATCCGAGTGGTTAACTCCCCTTGCAGGCTTTTCAGAGGACAACAACAATCCCGAAAATTTGGTACAATTGCTAATAGATTCAGCAGGGTTCGGTTGGTCTATCACTAGCCGGAATATCTATCTCCTACGTGATTTATGGACCGATATCCTCTCACACACAACCTTGCGGTGATATTGATCCTTTTGCCAAACAATCTATGGGTTCATTTAACCGTCTCATTGGGGACTGGTCACACAACCGGGGTTACATCGATCATTACTACGATATCCTTCTAGTGAGAGGTATTCGATTCCTGGGTGGAGTTAACTCTTCTTTTCGACCAATGGGTAATTGACGGAATTATTAATGGCACCGGTATTTTGAGTTCCATAGGTGGAGAAAGCGCAAGATATGGGGAGGGCGGGAGAGTATCTTCTTATTCATTCGGATTGATGATTGGTATTATTCTACTGCTAACTGCCTTCGTTTCTCTTGTCTCCTAAGAGTTTTTTTCTTCTCCTTTCCAAGATATTCCTTATACCTCTATAAGTATCCTGTGACTATTCTACTATGTTTTCCGGAAAAGGAGAAATAGAAACTAGTGATTGGTGATCGATCGATATGCATCTTGGGGTTGGGGGGGGGGCGATCAATCACGACCAAGATCAACCATGACCCGAGATCTTCCACACCAGCCCCCCCCCCGATTCGTAGGCTCTATCCGAGAAGGCAAAAGGGATTGCTATCATTACTGCTTCTTCCTATAATGAGAGTTAGGGTGTACGCGAGGTTCATGAAGTCTCGAAGAAAGCTTTGGGTCTTCGAGTGGTTAACGTCTTGCAGATCAAGGGGCGGCTCAAGGAACAAGAGTCTCTGGAAGTATATGGGATTGAATCATCTGCCACTTTCCTCGGTAGCTCAGCGGTAGAGCGGTCGGCTGTTAACCGATTGGTCGTAGGTTCAAATCCACCCGGGAGATTCATCCATTTCCAGTAGGATAGAAGATAGTCTAGATGATGTACCTCCCTTCAATAGGGATAATACTTCACTTACGTCAGGGGAGGGGGAGGTACCTCCTCATAATATATATCGTAGAAACCGATAGTATCTTTGAAGATTTACATTATCCACATTCGAGATTCTCAGTAATGAGGTAGTTCTCCCACACCCGTATGCCGAATCGGGACTATAACCATATAGTCGATCAACCGATAGAGGATTCAATATCATGCCTATTTTAAGCTCTAATAATGGATAGAAGACTCCATACCCTCCCTTCTCTTGGCCAATCTAATGCTTCTAAGGATCCGAGTCTAGCGTCGCTTCTTCGAGAATCCTACTCCAGAGTACTGAATGGTTGGGATAAGCAAATCAATCAATCTTTGTTTTGTCCTCGTCGGAGTCTAGA